>NC_051069.1:77570186-77593103 GCF_004664715.2 Peromyscus leucopus
GGTGTATCTTGATAAGTATTCTAGTTTGTGAAGTGTTTTCTGATTCTGAAATGGCAAATAATGCCAACCAAGCTAGGCGTGGTAGAGCATACCTGTCACAGTAGTACGGAGGCAGAGGCAGGCAGATTACCTCTAGTTTGAAGCTGGAATGGTCTATAATGAGTTCCAGGCTATATATATATAGTCTTAAAGCAAAATGAAAATGAAGCCAGATCTTTAAATTCAATTAAAAAGACCTTTTAAATGTCTTTACAATGTGATTTTTAAGAAAAAAAAAAGACTAAGTCGATAGGGGATGATATTTCAGCACTGCATGAATTAGTTGGGGATTTGTTTTAATTACATTTACTTACTACTTTTGTGTGCTTGTGCTCTTGAAAAGGCAGCAACGTGGAGGTCACATAACACCCCCTACAAGGCAATTCTTGCCTTCCCCCTTGGGGGTCCTTAGTGTTGGAACTCAGGTTGTCAGAACTAGTAGCAAGTGACTTTACCTCATGGGTCATCTCACCAGCAGGATGTGGTAACTGATTGGAGAGTGGGGGTGTCCTGAAATAGTTAAAGCTGACTTACTGCAATAATTAAATATAGTATCCCCAGGAAAAAAAGAAAATGTTTCAAGACCTAAAAATATAGTTTTGTGTTGGTAATACAAGTTAGGATAGAAAGTGAATTAGGTAAAAACTTTGAACTCACTAAGAAAGGATAGATAATGGAGTATTTTCTCTGAATTAGTCAAATGCAAATGGCCTAGACATTGTGAATATAATCCTTGCCTGCTAATTGTCCTTACTGCAGATGCTTTAAATGTGTTAGAATTAAAACCTTCTTTATCTAGACAAAAAGGGGGAAATGTTGTGGGATGTTTTGATCACACTCTGACTCTACTGAGACTGACGAAGTTTATCCTGACCAGAAATACCAGAGCAAAACATCAAATCGCAGAGTCAGAGATTAGACTTTGGAGAATCTAAGAAAATACTCATCAGTGAAAAGTAGGAACACACATGAGAGATTCTCTTTGTTGACTATGTAATGTACAACTTTGAGCCCTCAGATATGGAACTTGGAATAAATTGGTGAAATGGCCAATGTATGCTAGAAATGAGCTCCCCATCCATGAATACTGACTAATCTGGTAGATTCTGGTTTGGAGAGATTACTGATGTTCCCAGCACTGCTCCCTGTTCGAATTTGAAGATCAACTCAGGTTTAGGAATGCATTCCCCTGTTAATAAGTAATAATGTAGGACTTAGAAAAATTCTGCTAGTAAGAGTCATTGAAGAAAGAAAAGACCAAGTTTTAGGGTCAGTGCAATAAAAATGCAAATGTAGCCCTTTCACTAGACAGCAGTGAACAATCATGTAATTCGTCCCCTAGATGCTTAACCCTATCTAGGTGGTGTTGATGCCTGCCTTTGATCCCAGCACTGGAGAGGCAAAGGCAGGTGGATCTCTGTGAGGTTATGGCAAGCCTCATTTATAGAGAAAGTTCCAGGACAGGCAGTGCTATGAAAAGAAACCCTGTCACAAAAAGAAACAAACAGAAGGAAGCTTACTTCTAAACAGCCTTAAGTGCTTTCTCCTGAGAATTGCCAAGTGACAACAGGTTGCCCGGGTCCTGGGCTAGTTGCAGGAGTTGGCTGTTTGAATCCTGGGACCTATGCAGGGACACTTGGCTCGGTCTGGGAGGGGGGGGAATGGACCTGCCTGGACTGAGTCTACCAGGTCGACCCCGGTCCTGGGGGGGGGACCTTGGTCTGGAGGAGGTGGGAATGGGGGGTGGGCTGGGGGGAGGGGGGGGCGAGAGGGGGAGAACAGGGGAATCTGTGGCTATTGTGTTGAACTGAATGGTGTTGTAAAATAAAATAAAAAAAAAAATAATATTAAAAAAATTACCAAGTCTTATGGGGAAAAAAATCTCTGACTTGATTTACAATGGTACGACAATTGGGACTTTGTCTAATTGCAAAGTCTCAATTCTTGTAATCAAGTCAGAGATTTTTCGTAATTTTAACTAAAAAGTACATTTGAAAACATTTATGCACAGAAAGCTGATACCCTTCTGCAACGACCTTGCAGTAATTTTCTTTAACTGGATGACTGTAGACTATCCAGCCAGGTCCATCCCCTAAAGCAAGCGTCCTGCATAGTCCAGATTCAAACAGCCAACCCTGCAACTAGCCCAGGACCCGGCACCAACGCACAGCTGCCTCCCAAACAGATCAAGCCAAATGACTGTCTCACCCGTTCAGAAGGCCTGATCCAGTTGGGGGCCCCTCAGCCTTTGGTTCATAGATCCTGTGCTTCCATTCATTTGGTTATTTGTCCCTGTGCTTTATCCAACCTTGGCTTCAACAATTCTCGCTCATATAAACCCTCTTCTTTCTCACTAATTAGACTCCCAGTGCGCCACCAGGGGCCCAGCCGTGGATGTCTGCATCCAGATTCCTCAGACCTTCCTTGGATGGGGTTTATGGCACAACTATCAGGGTGTCTGGCCATCCCATCACCAGAGTAGGTCAGTTCCTGCCATCTCTCGACCATTGCCAGGAGTCTTTTGTGGGGATATCTTTGTGGATCTCCGTGGGCCTCCCTAGCTCTCTGCTTCCTCCCCTTCTCATGTGGTCTTCATTTACCATGGTCTCCTATTCCTTGTTCTCCCTCTCTTTTCTTGATCCAGCTAGGATCTCCCACTCTCTTTCCCTCAACCGTCGCCCTTCATTGTTCCCACTCATGACCAGGCTGTTCATGTAGATCTCATCCATTTCTCTGTGTCTTTTTTGGTGTCTCATTTTCCAGTTAGCCTCATTGGTGATGTGAGTAGCAGTCCAGTCATCCTTGTTCCACATCTAGCATCTTCCTATGAGTGAGTACATACCATATTTGTCTTTCTGAGTCTGGGTCACCTCACTCAGGATGAATTTTTCTAGATCGATCCATTTGTCTGCAAACTGTATGATGTCATTGTTTTTCTCTGCTGAGTAGTATTCCATTGTGTATATGTGCCACAATTTATTTATCCATTCTTCAGTTGAAGGGCATCTAGGTTGTTTCCAGGTTTTGGCTATTACAAACAATGTTGATATGAACATAGCTGAGCAAGTGCTCTTGTGGTATGATTGAGTATTTCTTGGGTATATGCCCCAAAGTGGTATAGCTGGATCTTGGGGGAGATTGATTCCCAATTTTTTAAGAAAGCGCCATATTGATTTCCAAAGTGGTTGTACAAGCTTGCATTCCCACCAGCAGTGGAGGAGAGTTCCCCTAGTTCCACATCCTCTCCAGCATAAAGTGTCTTCAGTGTTTTTGATCTTAGCCACTCTGACAGGCGTAAGGTGGTATCTCAGAGTTGTTTTGATTTGCATTTCCCTGATGATTAGGGATGTTGAGTAATTCCTTAAATGTCTTTCAGCCATTTGGGTTTCCTCTGTTGAGAATTCTCTGTTTAGTTCTAAAGCCCATTTCTCAATTGGACTGTTGGTCGTTTTGATGTCTAATTTCTTGAGTTCCTTATATATTCTGGATACCAGTCCTCTGTGAGATGTGGAGTTGGTGAAGATCTTTTCCCATTCTGTAGGCTGTCGCTTTGCCTTGTTGACTGTATCCTTTGCTCTACAAAAGCTTCTCAGTTTCAAGAGGTCCCATTGATTGATTGTTTGTCTCAGTGTCTGCGCTACTGGTGTTATATTTAGGAAGTGATCTCCTATGACAATGTGTTCAAGACTACTTCCTACTTTCTCTTCTAGAAGGTTCAGAGTAGCTGGATTTATGTTGAGGTCTTTGATCCACGTGGACTTAAGTTTTGTGCACGGTGACAGATATTGATCTCTTTGCAGCCTTCTACACGTTGATATCCAGTTATGCCAGCACCATTTGTTGAAGATGCTTTCTTTTTTCCATTGTACACTTTTGGCTTCTTTGTCAAAAATTATATGTCCATAGGTGTATGGGTTAATGTCAGGGTCTTCAATTTGATTCCATTGGTGCACTTGTTGGTTTTTATGCCAATACCAAGCTGTTTTTATTACTGTAGCTCTATAGTAGAGCTTGAAGTCAGGGATTGTGATGCCTCCAGAAGTTGTTTTATTGTACAGGTTTCTTTTAGCTATCCTGGGTTTTTTGTTTTTCCATATGAAGTTGAGTATTATTCTTTCCAGGTCTGTGAAGAATTGTGTTGGTATTTTGATGGGCTGGAGGGATAGCTCAGCCATTAAAGTCTAGGCTCACAACCAAAAATATAAGAGTTTTTAATTTTTTATTTGGTTTATTTGGTAAAAATATCCATTCCAACATAATATCTTCCCTCTGCATTAATATTCCAGTGGAAGAATGCCTAGAAGGTAAAATAACCAAAATGCAATCCAGCTTTGGATCAATACAATCCACGTGTCCTTCATGCACTTTCTTTTCTACCAAGGCCAATTCTTTCTGAGCTTCAGGTGATAATTCTCTTGAACTATTTAAGTCCTTGTCACCTTCTAAGGTTTTGAGCAAATTATTCAGTTCATCATTTTTTACCCCAACAATAGTTCGTAGATGAGAAATATCTCCAAATAATCTTTGAAAGTCATTAAGTGTCTGTAGTCTATCTCTCCTAATTTGCACCTTTTGGGGTCTAATTTTTTGTAGCTCTATTTTATATCCTAAATAATTAATAGAATCTCCTCTTTGTATCTTTTCAGGAGCAATTTGTAATCCCCAGCAAGGCAAAATTTTCTTTATTTCTTCAAACATTCTTTCTAAAGTATCTGCATTTGAGTCAGCTAGTAAAATATCATCCATATAATGATAAATTATAGATTTAGGAAATTTTTTACGTATCACTTCCAATGGCTGTTGTACAAAATATTGGCACAGAGTTGGGCTATTCAACATTCCCTGTGGGAGGACCCTCCATTGAAATCTTTTAACCGGTTGAGAATTATTATAAGTAGGTACTGTAAAAGCAAATCTTTCTCTGTCTTTTTCTTGTAAGGGTATTGAAAAGAAACAGTCTTTTAAATCAATAGCTATGAGAGGCTATCCTTTTGGTAATAGAGTAGGCAAAGACATCCCAGATTGTAGAGAGCCCATTGGCTGAATTACTTTGTTAATTGCTCTAAGGTCTGTTACCATTCTCCATTTACCAGATTTCTTTTTAATAACAAATACAGGAGAATTCCAAGGGCTGGTTGATTCTTCAATATGCTGAGCATTTAACTGTTCTTCTACCAGCTCTTCTAAAGCCTGGAGTTTCTCTGTTGTTAAAGGCCATTGCTGGATCCATACAGGCTTGTCTGTTAACCATTTTAAAGGTAGAGCTGTTGGTGTCTTTGGAAGATCATCAGTTATTGTGCCCTGTTCTTGTATAATATGGATGGCTGGTGACCACTCATTAGAACAATATCTTCTAATATTTCTCTCATTAACATGTGTTAGTTTATGATTTGTTTTGAGATTGGAGAGATGTTAATCTGAGTATTCCATTGTTGCAACAAGTCTTGACCCCACAGGTTCATAGTTATGTTAGCCACACATGGTTTTAATTTTCCTTTCTGTCCTTCTGGACCTATACATTTGAGCCATCTTGCACTCTGTTTCACCTGAGATAATGTCCCAATTCCTAACAGTTGAACGTTTACCTCCTGAAGAGGCCAAGTTGGATGCCAAAATTCTGGTGCAATTATGGTAACGTCCGCACCTGTGTCTACCAGACCAGACAACAAAACACCATTTAATTTTATCATTAATTTTGGTCTTTGTTCATTAATAAAAGTTTGCCAAAAAATTTTCTTTATGTTTTCTCCTGAATTTTCTATTCTCTCTGTTTCATCATCCTGACCAGCATGATTTATACCAATAGGCATTTGATTATTTAATTGCTCAGAGCAGGGATTTCCTCTATGGCTGCAGGAAAGGTTTGAACTGGATTTGCAATGGGGGCCTGCATGAGGCCCCTCTGGGAGTTTCCCGAAGACTGAGGCAAAGGATTACCCTGTCTGTCCTTTGTTGATCTACATTCGTTGGTCCAGTGTTTTCGCTTACCACAACTTCTGCATACTCCAGAAAAAAAGGGGCATTCTGTTGCCATTGTTCCTTGAAGAAACATTGTTTCTAGCAATGACCTGTCTAGAGTCCCTTTTCAAATGTCCTTGCTTTCCACATCCAAAACATCTAACATTTCTCAAACCTTTTGAAATTGCTTCTCCTACCCACATATCATCATGCTCATCAGCTTCAACATTAACTGTGTCTCTAATCCAATCTTCCAAAGGTGCAGAGCTTGCCATTAATGGACTGATTATTCTTTTGCATGCTGCATTCACATTCTCAAAGGCCAAAGATTCAATTATTGCCTTATTAGCTTCTGAATCCGAGACCATTCTCTTTACTGCTGAAGCCAGTCTTTGTAAAAAATCTGTAAAAGACTCTTTTGGGCCTTGCATCACCTTTGTAAATGACTCAGATATTTTTCCTGGTTCCTCAACTCTGTCCCATGCATTCAAGGCTGCCGTTCGACATAAAATTAGGGTTTGGACATCATATAAACATTGTGTTTGTACTGAAGCATATTGGCCTTCTCCAATAAGCTGATCCTGGCAAACTTGTATTCCTTTATCCCTCCATTGTTTTTCTATGTTTTTAGCCTCATCCTTAAACCAGATCAGAAATTGAAGTCTCTGGCTGGGTTCCAGAACACCTTGTGCAAGGTCCCGCCAGTCTTGTGGTACAATCCTATTATATGTTGACCAAGAGTTTAACATTTGCTTTACATATGGGGAATGCATGCCATAAGATACTATTGCCTCCTTAAACCTTTTTAAATCCAACATTTCAATTGGAGCCCAAAATTTTTGTGTAGCCATTTGATCAGGCATGTGTTGTACGGTTACAGGATAAATTAAGGGTGACTGTGTGAAAACAGGCTTTCTTTCTATAACCTTATGATCCAAACTTGAAGCAACTTCTTTGTTAATTTCTTCTGTCTGAATTTTTACAGGTTTAACAAGGTTTTCTAAAGCTGTTATCCTGGCACTTAAATTGACTATCTTTTTAAATATTAAAATGAGGATCAGCATAGTGATAAACTGCATAATTCCACCAATACTAATCTTCTCATATAGTTGTTCCATTGTCAGACTGCCTAATTTTTGAACAAAACCCAATTTTCTTCCAATGTACACATAAAACCCATTTTTTTTTAATGTGGAAAAAAATTCTCTTTTAAGTAGTTTCCTTTAAAATATCTGATATGTTGTGACTTACCAAATCTGCGTAGAACAGTAGAAATCTGAGGGGATTTTCAAAACAGCCACCTAGTGTCCAAGGTATAAATCCAAAGAGAGAGAGAGAGAGAGAGAGAGAGAGAGAGAGAGAGAGAGAGAAGGAGAGAAGAGAGAATGCACCAGAAAGCATAGCCGCCTAAAGCTTAAATCCAGCCACGTGTTCCCTCTTGTACCTTGTCAAGGCTTGGGTCAGGCTTCCTTAAGCTCCGACCACATGCGTTGGCTTTACAGGCAGGGCCCTGTTTGGCAGGGCAGGTTTGAGTTGTTTGTAGCACCGGCTTTAAGCAAGCAGGCTTTAAGCAAGCAGCTCACAGATAATCGAGCCTGAGGACAAGCAGACCTAGACCCAGGCTAGGAAGCCACCTCTTGGACTAGGAAGCTGACCACTTGGACTAGGAAGCCAACCACTCGGCCGCCAACAGCTCGGCCTGCTGCCCTTGCGGGAAAGTGGACCTACCGCCAAGCCAAGTGGTTTTTAATGGATTCTTGTCACGTTGGGCGCCAGATGTAGATGTAACCATCAATCTTATTAAATAAGAAATACAGAAACAATGTAAAAGAGAAAGCCTAGAGGTCAGAGCTCAGAGCTAAAATCTCACCCTTCTTCCTGCGGTGGCCCAGCTTCCCGAAGGAGAACTATATCCTGTCTGTCCATCTTTTTATAGTATTTTGTTCTGCCTTCTCATTGGTTGTAAACCCAAATATGTGACTGCCTCATCACTGTCTGAATGTACAGGCCCCAAGCTCTTAAAGGCATATGCCTCCAATGCTGGCTGTATCCCTGAACACACAGAGATCTATGGGATTAAAGGCATGTGCCACCACCGCCACACTCTTGCTATGGCTCTAATAGCTCTGGCCCCTGGGCAACTTTATTTATTAACATACAATCAAAATCACATTTCAGTACAATTAGATTACCACCACAGTGGTGGCTCATGCCTTTAATCGTAATACTTGGGATGCAGAGGCAGCTCTGAGTTTGAGGCCAGCCTAATCTACAGAGGAAGTTCCAGAACAGACAAAGTTACACAGAGATACCCTATCTCAGCGAGGGAAGGAAAAAAAAAGGAAGAAGGAATGAGAGAGAAAGAGAGGAAGGAAGGAAGGAAGGAAGGAAGGGAGAAGGAATGAGAGAGAAAGAGAGGAAGGAACGAAAGAAGGAAGGAAGAAAGGAAGAAAGAGAGAGAGAGAGAGAGAGAGAGAGAGAGAGAGAGAGAGAAAGAAAGAAAGAAAGAAAGAAAGAAAGAAAGAAAGAAAGAAAGAAAGAAAGAAAGAAAGAGCCCCCGACTTCCCTTCTGGACCAGAGAGATGGACAAAAGAACTCCTTTTTGGACAAGAGAGAGAGACTTCCTGAATCTGTCAGCTCTTTCTGAAACAAGTACACTGATAAGATCAAGAAGGAACCACAAGGAGATGGGCAGACGTCAAGGCAGAAGTACATACAACAAAATGAAGAGCAATACAGCATGACCAGAACCTAGCCGGCCTCCAACATCTAGACCTGAACACCAAAAATTGGAAGAAGCAGAAGAAAGTAGCCTTATGAGTAACTTCATGAAGAAGGTAGAGGCTTGTGTAGAGGAAAAGACAAGAAAATTGGAAGAACGCTGTAAACAACTAGAGGAAAAAGCAAACAAATTAGAAGAAAACAATAGAGCCCTCCAAGAAAACAATAAAGTCCTGGAAGAAAACAATAAAGCACTGAAAGAAAATCATGAAAAAGCAATGAAACAAACAAAGGAAACAGTCCAAGAACTGAAACGGGAAATTGAAAAAATAAAGAACACACAAACAGAGGGAATGCTGGAAATAGAAAATCTGAGTAAAAGATTGGGAACTTGAGATGCAAGTATAACCAACAGAATGCAAGAGATGGAAGAGAGGATTTCTGTCATTGAAGATACAGTAGAAGAAATAGTTTCATCAGTCGAAGGAAACACTAAAGCCAACAAAGTCATGAACCAAAATGTCCAAGAAATTTGGGACATCATGAAAAGACCAAACCTACGAATTATAGGGATAGAAGAAGGTGAAGAATACCAACTCAAAGGCACAGAAAATATATTCAACAAAATTATAGAAGAAAACTTTCCCAACTTAAAGAAGGAAATGACTATGAAGATACAAGAAGCCTATAGAACACCAAACAGACTAGACCCCCCAAAAAAGTCCTCTTGACACATAATAATTAAACAACTAAATGTACAGAATAAAGAAAGAATATTAAGAGCAGCCAAGGAAAAAGGCCAAGTGACCTATAAAGGTAAACCCATCAGAATAACACCCGATTTCTCAATGGAGAATTTGAAAGCCAGAAGGA
Organism: Peromyscus leucopus; assembly: GCF_004664715.2. Taxonomy (NCBI): domain Eukaryota; kingdom Metazoa; phylum Chordata; class Mammalia; order Rodentia; family Cricetidae; genus Peromyscus; species Peromyscus leucopus. The sequence goes on from NC_051069.1 coordinate 77,579,778, forward strand.
CCTGAACAGATGTAATGCAGACACTAAGAGACCATGGATGTCAGCCCAGACTAATATACCCAGCAAAACTTTCAATCATCATAGACGGAAGGAACAAGACATTCGAAGACAAAGCCAGATTTAAACAATACCTATCCACAAACCCAGCCCTACAGAAAGCACTAGAAAGAAAATTCCAACCGAAGGAAGTCAGATACACACTCGAAAACACAGGCAATAGATAAAGCCACAACAGAAAACCCCAAAGAAGAGAAGTACACACACACTACCACCAAAAATAACAGGGATGAAGAATCACTGGTCATTAATATCCCTTAATATCAACGGACTTAATTCACCTATAAAAAGACATAGACTTACAGAATGGATACAAAAGCAGGACCCATCTCTCTGCTGCATACAAGAAACACATCTCAAATTCAAAGACAGACACTACCTAAGAATAAAAGGCTGAGAAAAGGCTTTCCAATCAAATGGTCTTAAGAAACAAGCAGGGGTAGCCATCCTGATATCCAACAAAATAGACTTCAAACTAAAATCAGTCAAAAGAGATCAAGAAGGACATTACATACTCATCACAGGAAAAATCCACAAGATGAAGTTTCAATTCTGAACATTTATGCCCCAAACACAAGGGCACCCACATATGTAAAAGAAACATTACTAAAGCTTAAACCACATATAAAACCCCACACATTAAGTGTGGGAGATCTCAACACCCCACTTTCACCACTGGACAGATCTCCCAAATCGAAACTTAACAGAGAAATAAAGGACTTAACTGATGTCATGACACAATTGGACCTAATAGATATCTAGAGAACATTCCATCCTAACAAAAAAGAATATACCTTCTTCTCAGCACCCCATGGAACTTTCTCTAAAATCAACCACATACTTGGCCACAAAGCAAATCTCAACAGATGCAAAACAATTGGAATAACCTCCTGTGTTCTATCAGACCACCATGGTTTAAAGTTAGATTTCAGCAGCAACAAAAAGTACAGAAAACCTACAATCTCATGGAAACTGAATAATGCTCAACTGAATCACCAATGGGTTAAGGAAGAAATAAAGAAAGAAATTAAAGACTTCCTAGAGATCAATGAAAATGAAGACACCACATACCCAAACTTATGGGACACTATGAAAGCAGTGTTAAGAGAGAAATTCATAGGACTAAATGCCCACATAAAGAAGTTGGAGAAATCCCACACTAGTGATTTAACAGCACACATGAAAGCTCTAGAACAAGAAGAAGCAAAGTCTCCCAGGAAAAATAGACGCCAGGAAATTATCAAAGTGAGAGGTGAAATTAATAAATTAGAAACTAAGAGAATAATACAAAAAATAAATGAAACAAAGAGTTGGTTCTTTGAGAAAATCAACAAGATAGACAAGCCTTATCCAAACTAACCAAAAGACAGAGAGAGAGAATCCAAATCAACAAAATCAGAAATGAAAAGGGGGATATAACAACAGACATTGAGGAAATCCAGAGAATTATAAGGTCATATTTCAAAAACCTCTACTCCACAAAACTGGAAAACCTAAAAGAAATGGACATTTTTCTGGATAGGTACCACATACCTAAGTTAAATCAAGACCAGATAAACTATTTAAATAGTCCAATAACCCCTAAGGAAATAGAAACAGTCATTAAAAGTCTCCCAACCAAAAAAAGCCCAGGACCAGATGGTTTCAGTGCAGATTTCTACCAGATCTTCAAAGAAGAGTTAATAACAATACTCTCTAAATTGTTCCACACAATAGAAATAGAAGGAACATTACCAAACTCCTTCTATGAAGCTACAATTACCCTGATTCCTAAACCAAACAAGGATACAACAAAGAAAGAGAACTACAGACCCATCTCCCTCATGAACATTGATGCAAAAATACTCAATAAAATACTGCAAAACAGACTCCAAGAACACATCAGAACAATTATCCACCATGATCAAGTAGGCTTCATCCAAGGGATGCAAGGGTGGTTCAACATATGAAAGTCCATCAATGTAATACACCATATAAACAAACTCAAAGAAAAAATCCACATCATCATCTCACTAGATGCAGAAAAGGCATTTGACACAATCCAACACCCCTTCATGAAAAAAGTCTTGGAGTGATCAGGAATACAGGGAACATACCTAAACATAATAAAGGCAATATATAGCAAACCAACAGCCAACATCAAATTAAATGGAGAGAAACTCAAAGCAATTCCACTAAAATCAGGAATGAGGCAAGGCTGTCCATTCTTCCCATACTTATTAAATATAGTACTTGAAGTTCTAGCCAGAGCAATAAGACAACATAAGGAGATTAAGGGGATACAAATTGGAAAGGAAGAAGTCAAGCTTTCCCTATTTGCAGATGACATGATAGTATATTTGAGTGACCCCAAAGATTCCACCCAGGAACTGATAAAGCTTATAAACACCTTCAGCAACATAGCAGGATACAAGATCAACTCAAAAAAATCAGTAGCCTCCTATATACAATGGACAAAGAAGCTGAGAAGGCAATTAGAGATACATCACCCTTTACAATAGCCAAAAATGACATAAAATACCTTGGGGTAACACTAACCAAGCAAGTGAAGGACCTATATGAAAAGAACTTTAAGTCCTGAAAAAAGAAATTGAAGAAGATGTCAGAAAATGGAAAGATCTCCCATGCTCATGGATAGGCAGGGTTAACATAGTAAAAATGGCAATCTTACCAAAAGCAATTTACAGATTCAATGCAATCCCCATCAAAATACCAACACAATTCTTCACAGACCTGGAAAGAATAATACTCAACTTCATATGGAAAAACAAAAAACCCAGGATAGCTAAAAGAAACCTGTACAATAAAACAACTTCTGGAGGCATCACAATCCCTGACTTCAAGCTCTACTATAGAGCTACAGTAATAAAAACAGCTTGGTATTGGCATAAAAACCAACAAGTGCACCAATGGAATCAAATTGAAGACCCTGACATTAACCCACACACCTATGGACATATAATTTTTGACAAAGAAGCCAAAAGTGTACAATGGAAAAAAGAAAGCATCTTCAACAAATGGTGCTGGCATAACTGGATATCAACGTGTAGAAGGCTGCAAATAGATCCATATCTGTCACCGTGCACAAAACTTAAGTCCACGTGGATCAAGGACCTCAACATAAATCCAGCTACTCTGAACCTGCTAGAAGAGAAAGTAGGAAGTAGTCTTGAACACATTGGCATAGGAGATCACTTCCTAAATATAACACCAGTAGCGCAGACACTGAGAGAAACAATCAATCAATGGGATCTCTTGAAACTTAGAAGCTTTTGTAGAGCAAAGGATACAGTCAACAAGGCAAAGCGACAGCCTACAGAATGGGAAAAGATCTTCACCAACCCCACATCTCACAGAGGACTGGTATCCAGAATATATAAGGAACTCAAGAAATTAGACATCAAAACGACCAACAGTCCAATTGAGAAATGGGCTTTAGAACTAAACAAAGAATTCCCAACAGAGGAAACCCAAATGGCTGAAAGACATTTAAGGAATTGCTCAACATCCCTAATCATCAGGGAAATGCAAATCAAAACAACTCTGAGATACCACCTTATGCCTGTCAGAGTGGCTAAGATCAAAATCACTGAAGACACTTTATGCTGGAGAGGATGTGGAACTAGAGGAACTCTCCTCCACTGCTGGTGGGAATGCAAGCTTGTACAACCACTTTGGAAATCAATATGGCGCTTTCTTAGAAAATTGGGAATCAATCTCCCCCAAGATCCAGCTATACCACTTTGGGGCATATACCCAAGAAATGCTCAATCATACCACAAGAGCACTTGCTCACCTATGTTCATATCAGCATTGTTTGTAATAGCCAAAACCTGGAAACAACCTAGATGCCCTTCAACTGAAGAATGGATAAATAAATTGTGGCACATATACACAATGTAATACTACTCAGCAGAGAAAAACAATGACATCATGAGGTTTGCAGGCAAATGGATGGATCTAGAAAAAATCATCCTGAGTGAGGTGACCCAGACTCAGAAAGACAAATATGGTATGTACTCACTCATAGGAAGATGCTAGATGTGGAACAAGGATGACTGGACTGCTACTCACATCACCAGTGAGGCTACCTGGAAAGTGGGACCCCAATAAAAGACACGGAGAAATGGATGAGATCTACATGAACAGCCTGGTCATGAATGGGAACAATGAAGAGTGACGGTCAAGGGAAAGAGAGTGGGAGATCCTAGCTGGATCAAGAAAAGAGAGGGAGAACAAGGAATAGGAGACCATGGTAAATGAAGACCACATGAGAAGGGGAGGAAGCAGAGAGCTAGGGAGGCCCACGGAGATCCACAAAGATACCCCCGCAAAAGACTGCTGGCAATGGTGGAGAGACAGCAGGAACTGACCTACTCTGGTGATGGGATGGCCAGACAACCTGATAGTTGTGCCATAAACCCCATCCAATGACTGAGGAATCTGAAGGCAGACATCCACGGCTGGGCCCCTGGTGGAGCACTGGGATTCTAATTAGTGAGAAAGAAGAGGGTTTATATGAGCAAGAATTGTTGAAGCCAAGGTTGGATAAAGCACAGGGACAAATAACCAAATGAATGGAAGCACAGGATCTATGAACCAAAGGCTGAGGGGCCCCCAACTGAATCAGGCCCTCTGAATGGGTGAGACAGTCATTTGGCTTGATCTGTTTGGGAGGCAGCTGTGCGTTGGTGCCGGGTCCTGGGCTCATTGCATGAGTTGGCTGTTTGAATCCTGGGACTTATGCAGGGACGCTTGGCTTGGTCTGGGAGGGGGACTGGACCTGCCTGGACTGAGTCTACCAGGTCGATCCCGGTCCTCAGGGGAGACCTTGATCTGGAGGAGGTGGGAGTGGGCTGTGGGCTGGGGGGAGGCAGAGGGTGGCGAGAGGGGGAGAACAGGGGAATTTTGGTATTATGTTGAACTGAATGGTGTTGTATAATTAAAGAAAGAGAGAGAGAGAGAGAGAGAGAGAGAGAGAGAGAGAGAGAGAGAGAGAGAGAGAGAGAGAAAGAAAGAAAGAAAGAAAGAAAGAAAGAACCTGGTGCAGATTGAATTTGTCAACCTAGATCAGACTTTGGGGAGGCCAATACCAGGTATTCATTGTCAGCATATTTAAAACACAGTACAATTTGGGAAAAGGTTTCTAGGCAACAATCAGTCCAATCAATCCAATTCCAGGTGCACAATAAAGCTCAAAGTGTGACTACAAAGAAACTCCTTTACAAGTTACATGTGACCATGAGGGTGAGTTCTATAGCTAAAAGACCTAGAATCTAGATTGGTGTCTGACCAAAGCATAGAGGTGAGCAGGCTATAAAGTACATGGAACATCTTCCCTAAGGATTGCTATCTAGGTAGGGAAGAGTCTGGAATAATCATTCTGGTGAATTTGGGCAACCCTCTGACTCTATAGCAAAAGCTAAGTGAGATTTGTCTCTGTAGCAAAAGGTGGGTGAGGTCTGCCTCCACAGAAAGGAAAAAGGTCACCAGGTCATTAACAAAATCCACTCTCAGCTTTCTGGATGGAATAATGGTATTTGGTTTTTAACTCATCCATTGAGGAGACACTCCTGCAATGATTAACATTCCTGGTTCTCCTGGGGCTTCTCTGTGAGTAAAAGGGCTTCTTTGCCTCCAACAACACAGACCTATTAGGAAGCTAGGCATTAGGTAGGAAATCCAACTATCCTTAGACAACCAAAGAAGCACAATGAAAATCCAGAAGAACCCTTCTTCCTAGGACACATGGAAATTCCTGCAGCTGCCCACTGTCAGGCAACAGTGAGTGTTCTTGTACATCATCCCAGTTCTGCTTTCAGTGACCCACTCCAGCTGCCAGATCACTGGAACATTAAGTGAAAGCCAGCCAGCAGAGAATCCCTATCACAGAACCAGCAGTCATAAACTATTCTAAGTTGTCACATTTTTAGGATGGTTTTTGGTCCATAGTTTGAATATGAGAGATCCTCCACAGATTCATGCACCAGATGCTTGGTCATAAACTGGTGACATTATTTTTAGAAGTGAAGAAAACTTCAGGAATTTGGGACCAGCTAGAAGAAATAGATCACTGGGTTCATGTGTTCCTTGTACATTATAGTCTCTGGCCCTTTCTGGCCTCTTTGATTGCTTCTACAACCAGGAGAATAAGCTTCAAAGCCACTCATACCTACCAGTATGATGTATGATGTTTTGTTCAAGGACAGATAGGCTCAACCTTCAATTACAATGAGCAACAACAACAAAAGGTCCTTTCCAATAGGTTGTTGCTCTCCAGTTATCATGCTACAAAAACAACAAAAAGCCTAATTCAAGAAGAATAGCTGGCTAAATAAAATATAATCTGTTATGTAGAAATGGGATTTTATTTTAATAAAAAGTTATAAACCATGACCCTGTCATTGCAAATAAGGTGAGGTCTAAAGGTTACCCGAAATTCAAGCTAGAAGGACACCACAACACTTGATGAGGGTGTGAAGGGTGATCATAAATTTATTGTCAGAAATGGGTGAAAAATATGGAAGAAGTAAACAGGGATATGAGCAAAATTCTTACCTAACAGGAGATGCAAAATGGTCAGCGCAACTGAGTGTCTCATGGGTCTGTCTAAGCAAATTCCCCAGAAAATATACAAAGTTCTACCTCATTACCTACCTCTACCTTGGTAAATGATGCAGGGAACAGCCCACACTGTACAGAGAAACCATGTCTCAAAACACCAAAAGTGTCTGTGTCAAATTGACATTAAATTAGTGAGCACAAAACATACCTGTGCTCCAGCTTGACACCATTAAGTGGAATCCCATAGGTAGAGCATATTTGTGTGGTTCTAGAATGCAGCTGAGGGTCCTTTAACAGCTGACTAGAACCTGAGTCTCTAAGACTACTCTCTTAGTATCTAAGCATAATTACTTAATGTCAAGTATGCAAAAACAAGCAAACAAAAATCACTATGAAATAAGGTTACTTTATGGAATATGTGGACTACAGAATAAAAGGTAATATAGTCTACCACTTTTTCATTTAATAGTATTTTAATATTTCATAGCAATAAGGAAAGCATCATTACAGTAGGGAGTACTTAAAAATCACTTGGTACTCGATTACAGAATTCCCCTGTGGAGAAGTAAGGCCAGGCAGGGTTTTTGAAGGTGCCAGGAGGGTACTTGTGTATGAGGGAACACTTAGCAACATTCACAAAACTTAAACATCCCTCCTCACAATCAAGGCACACACCAACTCAGCCCAGTGGCTTCTCTATATAGTGCTGGAATACTGGGCATGTGGTGAGGAGGCTGTAATGATTACCCTCCTTCACACATTCAAGAAGAAATGCACCTTCAGATTCAATTAGTTGTTCTCTATTCCTTAACAAAGAATCCTTATAGACCCCTGCAGCCCAGTCCCAAGAGTCCTTCAAGTCAATCTCCCAGTAATATTTCCCTAAGATGAAAGTCTGTGATCTCCATGAAGCATAATAGCATCCAACAGAATCTGCAACTGTATCTTTATGGTGAGGTCTGAAACTCAAATTTCTCAAGGTGTTAAAGAGGTTTATCTTGTGATGGATGATAGTTATGTTGGGCAAGGAAATGTGCACTGTGGGAAGAAACAACATTTAGGTAAAATGACTGTTTACATTACTCAGGTGAGAGAGGTCAACTGAGAATTATACTGTTCAGAGTGAAATAACCATACTACTCAATGAACAACTGATAGTCTCTTTTCAGCCACTATTACATAAAATATGATATTAGTATGCATTTCTGTTTGTTGGTTTGTGTGTAAGATGACCATGTGATTCAATAAAAATAGAATGTGACTTACACATATTTCTGGAGAGTTAAAATATTGTGTTTGCAAAGGTTATCTCATTACTGAAAGGTACCTCTGGTCATTTTATCAGTGGAGACACTCACCTTGGAACTGGTTGTAACTTTCAGTCAGTCCAGTGATGGGTAGGGCATTCAGTTCTGTCTTAATAGGCTGCAGCATGCTCAGCTGCATTGATTCACTTCTGCAAGGAAAAGAAAATATTGACCTCTGTGGTGCTAAAGATATCACACAGTGATTAGGAAAAGGTTCATTCCAAGTTCAGCCAAACACCTCAGGTTACACAAGCCTGACAACTTGAGTTCAATCTTTGGAACTCTTGATGGAAAGAGAAGTTGTTCCCTGAAAGTTGTCTTCTGACCTCCACACATGTGCATGTATGTATATTCATTTTCATTGATCTCTAGGAAGTTTTTAATTTCTTTCTACATTTCTTCCTTGACCCAGTTTCCATGAGATTGTAGGCTTTCTGTAATTTTTGTTGTTGAAATCTAACTTTAAATCATGGTGATCTGATTGAATACAGGACGTTATTCCATTTTTTTTTTTTACTTCTGTTGAGATTTGCTTTGTGACTGAGTATATGGTCAATTTTAGAAAAGGTTCCATGGGTTACTGAGAAGAAGTAACATTCTTTTTTTTTGTTAGGGTGTAATGTTCCATAGATGTCAATTTAGTTCATTTGAGCCATAACATCAGTTAAGTCCTTTATTTCTCTGTTAAGTTTCAATTTGGCTGATCTGTCAAGTGGTGAGAGTGGGGTGTTGAAGTCTCCCACTATTAATGTGTGAGGTTTTATATGTGGTTTAAGCTTTAGTAATGTTTCTTTTACATATGTGGGTACCCTTGTTTTTTGGAGCATAAATATTCAGAATTGAAACTTCATCTTGGTGGATCTTTCCTGTGATGAGCATGTAATGCCCCTTTTGATCTCTTTTGATTGATTTTAGTTTGAAGTCTATTTTGCTGGATATTAGGATGGCTACACCTGCTTGCTTCTTAAGACCATTTGATTGGAAAGTCTTTTCCCAGCCTTTTATTCTGAGGTAATGCCTATCTTTGAATTTGAGGTGTGTTTTCTGGTATCCAGCAGAAAGATGGGCCCTATTTTCCTATCCAATCTGTAAGCCTGTGTCTTAGCAGTGATTGTTAGTTCCTGTTATCTTTTGGTGGTAATGTGTGTGTATTTCTCTTCTTTGGAATTTACTGCTGTGGAGATATCTATTGCCTATGTTTTTGTGGGTGTATCTGACTTCTTAGGTTGGAATTTTTTTCTAGTGCTTTCTGTTGGGCTGGATTTGTGGATAAGTTTTGTTTAAATCTTATTTTGTCTTGGAATTTCTTGCTCACTCTGTCTATGGTGATTTAAAGTTTTGCTGGGTATTTTAGTCTAAGCTGACATCCATGGTCTCTTAGTGTCTGCATTACATCTTTCCAGGTCCTTCTGGCTTTCAAAATCTTCATTGTGCAATCAGGTGTTATTCTGATGGGTCTGCCTTTATAAGTCACTTGGATTTTTTCCTTTGATGCTCTTAATATTTTTTCTTTGGTCTGTAGGTTTAGTTGTTTAATTAATACGTAGTGAGGGGACTTTTTTAGGGATCAAGTCTGTTTGGTGGTCTATAGTCTTCTTGTATCTTCATAGATATTTTTCTGTTCATTTCTTTTCTTTCTTTCTTTCTTTTTTTTTTTTCTTTTTTTTTTTTTTTTTTTTTTTTTTTTTTTTTCTTTTTTTTTTTTTTTTTTGTTTTTCGAGACAGGATTTCTCTGTGTTGTTTAGTGCCTTTCCTGGAACTCACTCTGTAGCACAGGCTGGCCTTAAACTCATAGAGATCTACCTGGCTCTGCCTACCAAGTGCTGGGATTAAAGGCATGTACCACCACACCCTGGCTGATATTTTTTTTAAGTTGGGAAAGTTTTCTTCTCTGATCTTGTTGAATATATTTTCTGTGCCTTTGAGTTGGTATTCTTCTCCTTCTTCTATCCCTATTATTCTTAGGTTTGGACTTCTCATTGCATCCTCCATTTCCTAGAAGTTTTGTGTTATGACTTTTTTGGTTTTGGTATTTTCTTTGACTATTTCCTCTATAGTATCCTCTACACCAGAGATTCTGTCTTCCATCTCTCGCATTCTGTTAGTTATGCTTTCATCGGTGTTTCCTGTTCATTTACTCAGATCTTCTATTTCCATCATTCCCTCTGTTTTTGTTTTCTTCATTGTTTCTATTTCCCTTTTCAGGTCTTGAACTGTTACACTCACATGTTTAATTGCTTTTTTATGGTTTTTTTTTTTTTTGCTTTCTTGAAGGGATTTGTTGATTTCTTCCAATTTTTGTTTGTCTTTTCCTCAATTTCATTTTTCATTTTTTTCTTGAAAGGTCTCTAACATCATAATGATGTTAGTTTATTTTTGCTTTTTTGTTTGTTTGTTTTTCGATACATGGTTTCTCTGTGTAGCTTTGTGCCTTTCCTGGATCTCAATCTATAAACCAGACTGGCCTCTCTGAACTCACAAAGATCTGACTGTCTCTGCCTCCCTAGTGCTGGGATTAAAGGCGTGTCCCACCACCCCTGGTTGTGATGCTATTCTTAAGGTCACTTTCTTCTGCTTCTTCTATATTGTGATGTTCAGGTCTTTCTAATGAAGGAGGGCTGGCTTCTGGTCATTCCCTATTGTTCTTTATGTTGTTGTATGTATTTTGCATTGACATATGCCCATCTCCTCCTCTCTTGGTCCAATTCGAGTTCTTGGTCCAATACGAGCTCTTGGTCTAATGCTAGCTGGTTATTTGGTTTCCATGCTACGGGAAGTGGCTAGGATCTCAGGTGGATGGATTTGGGGGCAGGGAATGTAGATTGCAGGGTCTGGTGGGGGGTCTTGGTATTACTTTTACTAATGCTTGCTGTAGGTGAGTTCTAAATGGATGGAAGACTGAATTAACTCTATGACCAGTATGCACATTCAAATCTTCACAAAAAGATTCCTTAAGTTGCAGCTTAGCTGGGTGTGGTAGCTCACACCATTAAACCTAGAGTCCTACAGATAAGGCTGCTGAAGCAGGGGTTTTAGTTCAAGTCCTACCTAGCATTTACAGTAAGAACTTGTTTAAAAGTACAAAAAAAAATCTAAAATTCTAATTTTAAAACCATATTTTCTTGTTTTCAAATATTTTGTGATGTGCTTATTTTTTGCTTTTTCCTTTATATTTCACAGATAATGATATCAATCTGTGATTTTATCAAATATCAACATTAAAAAGGTCTCATTAGTCCTTCAAGAATTTTGCACATATTATTTTTATCAGATTTACCTCTACTGCAACTCCTTCCAAATACATCCCCTTTCCCCACCCACTCCACTTTCTGTTCTTTACAAAACAAAATAATGACATTCCCTGAGTACTGGAGAGGGTATTTATACATTTGATATTTTCTTTCATTTAAGAATGAGCACAGGGCCACCATTTCAGAGCAACAGACACTTTTTCTCAGCATCTTAAGTGGTTATAATTTTACAACAAAACTACCTCCAGCTGAAAAGAAATATTTCCATTAAGATGAAGAGGACAGCAATAATAACCCCCAGGTGTAAACACAAAAGTTTAGAAGACAACTAGATAGGCAAATCTCATTATCTTTTTAGACAAATGTCTAGTCCAGCATCCATCTCATCTCAGCATTCAAGCACATATGGCATCCCAGCAAAAGATCTTTTAGATTTCAGCTTCAAGACAACCTGAGGTGACCTCTCATGATAGCCTTTTTATTTCTTCAGAACTCACTCTAGTCTCTCAGTCTCTGAATCTCTATATCTGTTTATCTCTCTGTCTCTGTTTCTGTCTCTCTCTGTAGCTGCTTGGCCTGGAACTCATTGTGCAGACCAGGCTGGCCTTGAACTCACAGATGTCCTGCCTCTAGCTTCCTGAGTGTTGGGACTGAAAGTAAGAGGAACCTTTTACAGCTTCTGTGAATAGTCCTTTTAATACCCTCACCTCTCCTACCCCATAAAAAGCACAATTGCCCTTGCTCTGCACTACTCTCCCTTTTGTCCATACCTTGTTACATCACAGTATAACACATGACTGCTCTCATTTGATTTAATGATTGCCTCTTGACACCAATGGAGTCTTATTTATATAAGAGGGAAAACTTCTCTTTGTTTTGCACATTGATGGATCCCAATGTTTAGAACAGCAATTACATAAAGGAGGGCATTAGTAAGTACTGAGTGTTTCAGGGCTAAATGACCACTGAGAGTGCCCTGTAGATGCTGGTTATTTGTTGGTTTGTTGGTTGATTCCAGTAAGTATTGGGCACTGAATATATACCCAGGCCCTCCTGGGGTTACCACAAGACCCACCTATGGCTATGCACTTGAAGAAGCCCTATGCTGGAGGCCCCAATGTGTACTCCAGATTGTGACTGGCTTTGTGACTGGCTCTTTTGCTATCCAAATGCCCACAGAGGCTCCATGTAATACCAAGAATGGCTCCCAGGTTCCAATCCCTGGAACCTATGACTGTCCTCTTTAGTCTAAAAAGGATTTGTAGATGTGATTAAATGAGAGGTTTTAACATGATAATTTATCCTTGATTATCAGGGTGTCAAAGTTTGGATATTAAATATCCATACAAGCACACATGCATATATGTAGAGGTGCTCTTTATACATGACATGGCAGCTTTAGGAGGTGGGACCAAGCTGGAGGAGTAGTCCACTGGAGATGGAGGAAGCTTGAGGTTTAGAGATGAGCTCTGTTTCCTGCCCCCTCTCTCCTACCTTGTCTATGGAGATTTTAGTAAACAGTCCAACCCTGCTTGAAACAGCGCTTCAAGCCATTCCCACCCAGCCATCCTGCCCCCTTTATATTGAATGGTTTCATCTCAAATTGCTAGCATGAATAAACCTCTGTTCCATTAAAAAAAATCCTTTCATATATATCACTCTATGGGATTGTATTTCAGTTCCAATAATGTACAGTTACTTTAGAGTTCAAAGAATCCTTGGTCTCCACCTGTTTAGAGTTCAAGTCAATCCCCACCAGAGAGCTGGAAATGATGTAGATGCCAAGCAGTTCAGAACCTGCAACGTTTCTCTTATCAGAGACTGGATTTCTTGTGTAGCCTTGGATCTCCTGAAAATAGCTGTGTGGAACAGTCTGGCCTGGACCTAACAGAGAGCCACCTGCCTCTGCCTCTCAAGTTCTGGGATTAAAGACTTACTACTACACTACCACAGGGCAGTTACTGCAACATTTCAGTAAGAGAGTGTTGATTGCTTTGCACCTGGAGGCTGTTTTTTTTTTATTTTTAATATGATGTTAGTGAGAATGGCATTACATTGTTTTCTCCCTCTATCTCTTCTTATGGGTCCTTCAATTAGTCTCTAAAGACCACACCAACTTCCTCCATGGTTGATTTTGAAAATGCTTC
>NC_051069.1:77593603-77610364 GCF_004664715.2 Peromyscus leucopus
TCCCAGATTGAGCCAAGCGTACCTGCATAAGTCCTAGGTTTCAAACAGCTATCTCATGCAATGAGCACAGGACCTGGTCCCACTGCCTAGATGCCTCCCAAACAGATCAAACCAATCAAGTGTCTCACCTATTCAGAGGTCCTGATCCAGTTGGGGGCCTCTCAGCCTTTGGTTCATAGTTCATGTGTTTCCATTCGTTTGGCTATTTGTCCTTGTGTTTTATCCAACCTTGGTTTCAACAATTCTCATTCATATAAACCCTTCTCTTTCTCACTAATTGGACTCCTGGACCTCCACCCGGGGCCTAGCCGTGGATGTCTGCATCCAGATTCCTCAGTCCTTGGATGGGGTTTCTGGCATGACTATTAGGGTGTTTGGCCATCCCATCACCAGAGTAGGTCAGTCCCGGCTGTCTCTTGACCATTGCCAGCCATCTATTGTGAGGGTATCTTTGTGGATTTCTGTGAGCCTCTCTAGCACATTGTTTCTTCCTTTTCTCATGTGGTTTTCATTTACCATGGTCTCCTATTCCTTGTTCTCCCTCTCTGTTCTTGATCCAGCTGGGATCTCCCGCTCCCACAGGCTCTCTTTCCCTCGACCCTCGCCCTTCATTACTCCCACTCATGTCCAGGTTGTTCATGTAGATCTCAGCCATTTCTCCATCATTGGGCGATCCTCGTGTCTTTCTTGGGGTCCTGTTTTCAGGTAGCCTCCCTGGTGATGTGAGTAGCAGTCCAGTCATCCTTGTTCCACCTCTAGTATCCTCCTATGAATGAGTACATACCATATTTGTCTTTCTGAGTCTGGGGTACCTCACTCAGGATGATTTTTTCTAGATCCATCCATTTGCATTCAAACCTCATGATGTCATTGTTTTTCTCTGCTGAGTAGTATTCCATTGTGTATATGTGCCATAATTTATTTATACATTCTTCAGTTGAAGGGCATCTAGGTTGTTTCCAGGTTTTGGCTATTACAAACAATGCTGATATGAACATAGCTGAGCAAGTGCTCTGTGGTATGATTGAGCATTTCTTGGGTATATGCCCAAGAGTGGTATAGCTGGATCTTCGGGGAGATTGATTCCCAATTTTCTAAGAGAGCACCATATTGATTTCCAAAGTGGTTGTACAAGCTTGCATTCCCACCAGCAGTGGAGGAGAGTTCCCCTAGTTCCACTTCCTCTCTAGCTGAAGAATTGTGTTGGTATTTTGATGGTGATTGCATTGAATCTGTAGATTGCTTTTGGCTACCACTCTTTTCTTGTGGAAATCCTTGACATTGGTGTATTTGAGCCAAATTTAACCTCAGGTCTTAGCCTTCTCTTTTTAAAATCGAAGACTCTATGGACCTCTCTCACCTGAGATATGTAAACGGTTGTTTTACCTAAATGTTGTTTCTTCACACAGTGCACATTTCCTTGCCCAACATAACTATCATCAATCACACGATAAACCTCTTTAATGCCACGAGAAGTTTGAGCTTCAGACCTCACCATAAAGATGCATCTGAGGATTCTGTTGGATGCTATTATGCTTCGTGGAGATCACAGAGCTTCATCTTAGGGAAATATTACTGGGAGATTGATTTGAAGGACTCTTGCGACTGGGCTGTAGGGGTCTGTAAGGATTCCTTGTTAAGGAATAGAGAACAACCGATTGAACCTGAAGGTGCATTTCTTCTTGTGTGTGTGAAGGAGAGTGATCATTACAGTCTCCTCACCACATGCCCAGTATTCCAGCACTATATAGAGAAGCCACTGGGCCGAGTTGGTGTGTTCTTTGATTGTGAGGAGGGATGTTTAAGTTTTGTGAATGTTGCCAAGAGTTCCCTCATACACAAGTACCCTTCTGGCACCTTCAAAAACCCTGTCTGGCCTTACTTCTCCACGGGGGACATCTGCAGTCCAGTACAAAGTGATTTTTAAGCACTCCCTACTGTTATGTATTGCTATTAAATATTAAAATACTATTAAATGAAAATATGGTAGACTAAATTACCTTTTATTCTCTTGTCCACATATTCCACAAAGTAACCTTATTTCATAGTGATTTTTGTTTGCTTGTTTTTGCATCCTTGACATTAAATAATTATGCTTAGATACTAAGAGAGTAGTCTTAGAGACTCAGGCTCTAGTTGGCTGTTAAAGCCCATTTCAAGTGTACTAATGACCCTCAGCTGCATTCTAGCACCATAAAAATATGCTCTACCTATGGGATTCCACTTAATGGTGTCAAGCTGGAGCACAGGTATGTATTGTGCTCACTAATTTAATGTCAATCTGACACAGACTCTTTTGGTGTTTTGAGACATGGTTTCTCTGTATAACTTGGGCTGTCCTCTGCATCTTTTCCAAAGGTAGAGATAGGTAACTGGAAAGTTCTTTGTACATTTCCCCAGGCATTTGCTGAGACAGACCCATGAGATTACTCAGTTGCACTAACCATTTTGTGTGTTCTGTTAGGTAAGAAATTTGATCATATCCCTGTTTACTTCTTCCATATTTTTTACCCATTTCTGACAATACATTTATGATTACCCTTCACTCCCTCATCAAGTGTTGTGGTGTCCTTCTAGCTTGAATTTCCGGTAACCTTTAGACCTCACCTTATTTTCAACGACACAGGTCATGGTTTATAACTTTTTATTAAAATAAAATCCCATTTCTACACAACAGATTATATTTTATTTAGCCAGCTATTCTTCTTGAATTAGGCTTTTTGTTGTTGTTTTAGCATGATAACTGGAGAGCAACAACATATTGGAAAGGATTTTTTGTTGTTGTTGCTCATGGTAATTGAAGGTTGAGTCTATGGTGTCCTGGTCTTCTGTCCTTGAACAGAACATCATACATCATACTGATAGGTATGAGTGGCTTTGAAGCTTATTCTTCTGGTTGTAGAAAGCAATCAAAGAGGCCAGAGACTCTAATATACAAGGAAGGACATGACCTCAGTCATCTATTTCTTCTAGCTGGTCCCAACTTCCTGAAATTTTCTTCACTTCTAAAAATAATGCCACCAGTTTATGACCAAGCATCTGGTGCATGAATCTGTGGAGGATCTTTCATATTCAAACTATGGATCAAAAACCATCCTAAAAATGTGACAACTTAGAATAGTTTATAACTGCTGGTTCTGTGGTAGGGATTCTCTGCTGGCTGGCTTTAACTCAGTGTTGCAGTGATCTGGCAGCTGGAGTGGGTCACTAAAAGCAGAACTGGGATGATGTACAAGAACACTCACTGTTGCCTGACAGTGGGCAGCTGCAGGAATTTCCATGTGTCCTAGGAAGAAGGGTTCTTTTGGATTTTCATTGTGCTTCTTTGGTTGTCTCAGGATAGCTGTATTTCCTACCCAATGCCTAGCTTCCTAACAGAGCTGTGTTGTTGGGGGCACAGAGGCCCTTTTACTCACAGAGAAGCCCCAGGAGAACCAGGAATGTTAATCATTGCAGGAGTGTCTCCTCAATGGAGGAGTTAAAAACCAAATACCACTATTCCATCCAGAAAGCTGAGTGAGAGTGGATTTTGTTAATGACCTAGTGACCTTTTTCCTTTCTGTGGAGGCAGACCTCACCCACCTTTTGCTACAGAGAGAGATCTCACCTAGCTTTTGCTATAGAGGCAGAGGGTTGCCCAAATTCACCAGAATGATTATTCCAGACTCTTCCCTCCCTAGATAGTTAGCAATCCTTAGGGAAGATGTTCCATGCACTTTATAGCCTCCTCACCTCTGTGTATCTTTGGAGCCTGTCCTGGAACTCACTTGGTAGCCCAGGCTGGCCTCGAACTCACAGAGATCCGCCTGCCTCTGCCTCTCGAGTGCTGGGATTAAAGGTGTTTCTTTGATTTCTACCTGAGAACTGAACTCAGGTCCAGAATAGTTCTAACCCTCAATTGTTGAGCAGAGTGTGTGGTGTATCTCTCTCTCTCTGTGTGTTCTGTATGCTAACTTTTTATTCTAATTTCATTGATTTATTCTTTGATTCTTTTTATTCTCCTATTGCTGTATTCAATTTTTGTTTTTCTACTCTCAAAGGAACAAACATAGATTACCAATCTTAGCTTATTCTTCCTCATATTTTATTTCATGCATCAGTTTCCCTCTAGTAGCACTTTATGCTGTGGTCTACAATTTTTATCTTACTCATTTTTTAAAAATTCAGTTCAGAAAATCCTTTTTTACATTTGTGTGTGTGTGTGTGTGTGTGTGTGTGTGTGTGCATATATATTCAAGGACACACACAAAAGGGTACAAATCATAGGAACATGTGGGTCCAGGGAAGGAATTTAGTGTGTAAGGCTTGATGACAGGCACCTTTAACTGTTAAACCATTATGCCATCTCTCCATTTCAAAATATTCTAAAACTTTCTTAAAGAGATCTTTTCAATCCATGCTTTATCTAGTAGTAAGTTGTTTAACCTTAGTCTGTTTGGAGAGCCTCTACCTGTGCAATAGGAATTTCATAGCAAGATTTTTTTCATTTGGTGTGTGTGTGTGTGTGTGTGTGTGTGTGTGCGCGCGCGCGCGTACGTGTGTGCATGTGTGTGTTTCCTCCTCTGTATCTGTAAACACTCCCATGTCTCACTCTCTTTTCTTCCTTTTGACTATCCCATAAGCCTTTCTAGTTTTTCTAGGGGATAGCTGTTGAAATCTAGATCTGCTCAGTTCACTTACCTGTTCTGATATAACTTCATACTATTATACTATAATTTTGTAATTAGTAGGTCTTTACCTAGCACATACTATTTTGAAAGGATTTTTACACTAACTGCTACTGCAAGATAATGCTGTTTTAAGTATGACACATAGAAGAATTATACTATACATTTTCTACTAAAGAATGTAAAGTTTTAATTCATTTAAAAATTTTTGTTGTTGCTTTGAGACAAGGTCTCCTTATTATGTAGCTTTTGCTGTCCTAGACTTGCTATGTAGACCCATCTGACCTTGAAATTTGCTTTGTAAACTAGGCTGACCTGCAACTCACATATCTACTTGTCTCTGCCTCCCAAGTTTGGGATTAAAGGTGTGTGCCAACATTGCCAGCCAGTTTCTATTTTTATTACCTAAATCATAAGTAAAACACATACCCCCATGTCTTCACTGTGCATAGTTATAGCCAGTAATAAAAAGAGCCACATTTTATTTCTCTCCAGTATTTGATAGCTATTTGAGTTGTTTTAACTTTTTTACTATTAGCAACACATTGCTGTAAACCTTCATGTACATGTTTCATAGGTGCACATTTTCAGTAGTTTGAGGATATATTCCTAAGGGTAGAATTGTTGAGTAACAGAGTAACAATGTTTTGCATTTTGACCAACCACCAAACTGTTTTGCCAAAGTGGCACACCATTTTACAATCTCACCAAATTCTTGTTTTTAAGGCTCTGATTTTTGTACAAAAGCATTCAATCATTCTGTCAGACCAAACCAGGAAAAGTAAGCTATAGTTCAGAGCTGTTGTATTCCATTTACTATGCAAAGCCATTCTTGGCGTTTGCAACTCTCAGCACTTTTGAGTATTCTTGCAGTGTTCACCTTTTCCTCCACCACTTTTTTTTTCTTCTTTTTTTCTGGTTTATTTCTATCTATTACAAATGTTAAAAAATCCTCCATCAATGCTGCTGATAGCAGCAGAACCTTGAGAAATATACCTTTGGTTTGCCTCAGAAAAGGAACACATATTGCACTGTAAAGTTTATAAAATTGGCGCAAAACATTGTGATAATGTTACAATACCAGTTTTAAGAGTTCAGTGACTAATGGGGAGCCGATGGGATACATGCAGAACTGTGAAAGCGATCTCACTTAGCCAGCTGTACACGTAGACTGTAAATCTACATTCAGATCATTTCTGAACTAAGACTATCATCTCAGTTTATCTGTTGAGGTCAACCAGGAAACCCTAGAATATACCTTGATTTTTGCAAAAAACAAAATAGGGGGAAGGGTTTCTTCAGCATTTCAGTCCACGAGTAACAGTATCCTAACAGGCAAAGTGTTCTCTCACTGTCAACATAGAATGAACTGCTGCTGGAGGTCAACTTGGGCTTTAATTTGCATTAGCACTTACATGCATAGTAGTCCAAGTTGTTGACCTCATGACTTTAAAAAGTAACTCTAAAAAAGTAAAATGGCCCTTCTTGGAAGACTAAAGAAAGACATCCAGCCACAGTTGTAAAAAGTCTCATCAAAACAATATACCCTTTTATGAATTACGCCTCAATTAAAAAAAAAAAGTAGCCTCAAATAAGAAGCAGCTCTGAAAAAAGAAAATATAACTTAAGATATTTGAAAAAAAAACAAGGTGAATACAGGTTCAAAAATAATTAAGATACATTTTCTTAAGGCTACCTAGAATTAGACTTTAAAGAATTCTACCATTTCAAGTTTACCACTAGTTACTAGATACCAGTTTACAAACAGGATATTCACCATTTTTGTTCCTTTATCAAGAGAAGAATCTACCTTCAGACTATGAGGGTGGTGATGGGGAGGGACTAGAAAACAAGATTCAAACAATCCCATGCAAATATCACATTTTTCAAATGGAAGAACTCCAAACTGCACTAGAAGTTCTAATCACTAAGACACTTTCCATTGAAATGATTTAAGTACAACTACATGGCACCAAGTTTAGGCCTAATATAGGCCTGACAACCAAGTCCTTGTTTTCTGGAAGAAAGGCCTCAAAAGTTCCACTTAATTCCACATAACAATACTTCAAAGATCAATTAGGTTTTCCTTTCCTTAATATTTTTGTTTTTGACTTCTAATCTTAAAGACTAGATTAAAACTTAGCTCATATCTCAGAAGGAATTGCTTCCCTTTGCTCTATGAAAGAGTCCACCAAGACCTCTTCCTCAAAACCATCTAGCCCCCAGCCTCCAGCCTGTGCTTGTGATGCATCTTTCTCAACATCCTGAAAAGGTAATGTAGGTAAAATATGCTCATAAACATTAAAACTAGTTGTTAGAAAGACGTAACTAGCTTTATAATTTAAGTTTTAAAACATAAATACTTGCAGCTTAATCTGCACTGACAATGATTGTCGAAGCCTAGAATTCAACATTTACAAATTCTCATACAATAGAATATTCATTTCTTATTCATACAATAGAATATTATTAAGACATAAAAATGAATGAGAAACTGACAGATTAAATGACTTTGGTGAGCCTTCATAATTTCATTTGTAGATCTTTCCATTTCTAATTTATAAATACATTTGGGGTTATAAATTATAAATGTACTGCCTCCTGTCAACATTGTATACTTCTATTTGATGATTTCTGTGTCAAACATTATATGGAAATGTTTCCAAGTATTTTCTGTATTAACTGTGAATGAATAGAACAAAATAAATTGCCTGTGATGGGAAAAAAAATAAAAAATAAAAATAAAAAAAGCATTTTTGTAGACATGTACAACCCTTGCACATTACTTTGCACAGATTAACTGTTAATTACCTCAGACAGCTGTGAACAATGGTAATATTTTATTCCATCCAGTTAAATGTAGTCTCTGGAAGATGAATTTCTAATGTTGAAATTGGTACCTGCACAGGTGTAGGTATGTATGCCAAAGGATGTGTGATGAGTTACTCTGTATAATTGAATCTCCAGTTATGGAATGCTAGGTGCATGCCCACTAATAGCTACTTAATTAGTAAGCTTTGTTTCTACTACACTTTAAAGAAAAAAAGGGACATATTTACTTGACTTTATGTGTAAGTGTTTTGCCTGAATAAATGTATATGTGTTATGTATGTCTACCACATGCATGTCTAGGGCTTGAGGAGGTCAGAAGAGTTCCTAGATGGAAAGCCACATTCATTTTTATCCCATATCTCTTGCATCTTGAAAGATCATAGAGAGAGAATGTGGGATGACCATGTAAAAACTTTAGCTACAATTTCTCAAAGACAAGCATTACCTGGGGTAAGCCTTTGCTTCTTCCCCTACTTTTGTTAGGATGACTGTACAATGGAGTAAAATGAAGCCTGTTTTAAAATCTGCCCACAAAGATACGTTTTAAAAAACATTATTGTGTTCCAGCAAAATATAACACAGGGGTTTTAATGGGAAACAAAAATAAATTTCAGAGATTCTAGCCAGGGAAACAGGCTAACTGTGGATCATCACTTCTCTCTCCTCTCTTCCAAATCCAATGCCCTAGTCTCAGCTCAGGCATTGTAGCAGACCAACTGCTCTGACCTTCCCTTCCTCTCTGTTCCCACCTCTAGTGGATTACACAGATCTTCCCCTCCAACCTTCTTTCCCCTTTTAATCACATTATTCCAGCCTCCAAACACCAGCATGCATTCCCTAGGAACCCTTCAGTGAAGCCTGCCAGAGAAGCAAGTAGGCTAGGGAAGCAGGCAGGCTAACTGAAGATCTTCAGTCTTCTCTCCAAATCCAATGCCCTAGTCTCAGCCCAGCTCTGTAGCAGACTACCTGCTGTGGCCTCCCTTCACTCTCTGCCCCATCTCTCAGGGGACAAATTAGATCCTGGTGGAACACCTGCTTTTCTCCATCCTAAGGACTCCCTTAACTCCCCATACACCAGCACACCCATTACTACTTGTCAGCTCCCAGTACTTAGAAAAACATTTTGCCTAGAACCCCTTGTAGTCTCTCTCAGCTAGCAGAATTCCAGAATTCCTTACCAGGCAACACACAGCCACCATACCCTCCCTCCTAAGAACCAGAGCAACAGAAAAACACAGAAAAAAAAATACCCAGCCAACAAAGACAAAGTCAGATATCAGTGCCTAGAATTAGAATCTTCCCAAACCTGATGTCTAGCTGCCAGCATAAAATCATAAGCAATAACAGCCATGATAAAATGTCTACTTGGCCGGGCAGTGGTGGCACATGCCTTTAAACCCAGCACTCAGGAGGCAGAGCCAGGCAGATCAAACAATAACAACAACAACAAACCCCCAAAAAACAAAAACCCAAAACAAAACAAAACAATGTCTCTACTAGAGCCCAGCAACCCTATCACAGTGGGCCCTGAGAATTGCAACATACCTGAAGCTCAAGACTAAGGCCTTAAAATAGCCTTTATGAATATTAGAGAGGTCCTTAAAGAGGGAATTCATAAATCCCTTAAAAAATGGGTGAAAATACAAACAAACTTTGGAAGGAAATGAATAAAACCATTCAAGATCTGAAAGTGGAAATATAATTAATAAAAACTCATACTGAGGGAAAACTAGAACTTTAGAGGCAAGCCTCATGAACAGAAGACAAGAGATGAAAGAGAGAATCTTACATATTGAAAAAATGACAGAAAAAATGGATACCTTGAACAAAGAAAATGTTAAAGATGAGACACTGAAAAGGCCAATTTTGTTGTTATTTTTCAAGACAGGGTTTCAATGTGTAACCCTGGTGTGGGGGACCAGCCCGCACCTTTTTCAGTGTCACTATGAAGAGGAGAGAGGAATAAGGAACTTGGAGATATAATGATAGTCCTAGCAGAGAAGAAGAGGAAAGACAAACATAGGATTGCTTCGGGAGGACCTGGGTCAATACCCAACAGCTCAGAAACTTCATTCAAAGGGCTTTTTATAACAATGCATAAGGGTGAGGCAAAAGACCTTCCCCTTGCTAGGTACAGCCAAGTGCAGACTTCCAAACCCCTGGAATCCAGGCCTGTGGTCCAGTCATTCTTTTATGCAGCCCTGCTGGTAAAGCAAGCTCAGATTTCACTAGGAAACCTCTGTGAGCTCCCATAGCATGGCTGTCCTGGAACTTGCTCTGTAAACCACATTGATCTCAAACAAAGATCTGCCTACCTCTTCTTTCTAAGTGCTGGGATTAAAGGCATGTGCTACCACCACCTAGTTCAGAAAAGACCAAATTTAAGAATAGTAATAGGGACAGAGGAAAGAGAAGAAACCCAGGTCAAATGCTCAAAAGCATAAAAAATACTTTCAACAAAATCATACAGGAAAATGTGTCTAACCTAAAGAAGGAGGTACCTGTCAAAGTACAAGAAGCATACAGAACACCAAATAGAATGGATCAGAAAAGAAATTCCCCATAACAAATTATAATCAAAGCACTAAATGTACAGAGCAAAGAAAAAAAACATTGAAAGCTACAGTGGAAAAAGACCAAGTAACATATAAATTTAGACCTATTAAAATAACACCTGATTTTTCAATGGGGACTCTAAAAGCCAGAAGAGCCTGGACAGATATTTTACAAATTTTAAGAAGCCACAGATGACATCTTGGGCTACTATACCCTGTAGTGGGTAGCCATTCCAGCTTTGATCTGGAAGTTCCAACCCCCATTAAGGATTCGATAACTGTCATGCCTGCAAGGCGGGGAAAGAGAGGGCCCTGGAGACCCGAGATCTGGATGCACCGGCTCTCTTGGTTTCTGGACCTTAGACTCTGGAGGTAGGCCAAGCAGAGTTCTCCAGAGAACACCGCTGGACTGCACCATGCCTTTCCTAGACCCTGCAACCTATTTATCACTTCATTTGTAAGTTACGCCACTAAATAAACCTCCCTTTTAACTACATGGAGTGACATTTTTTAATTTTTATTTTTGAGACAGGGTATCTCTGTGTAGTCCTGGCTGTTCTGGAACTTGCTCTGTTTAAGAAGGTGGTCTTTAACTCAGAGATCTAGCTGCCTCTGCCTTTGGAGCCTGTCCTGGAATTTGCTTTGTAGACCAAGCTGGCCTCGAACTAACAGAGATCTGCCTGTCTCTGCCTCCTGAATGCTGGGATTAAAGATGCGCACCACCACCGCCTGGCTTTGAAAAGCTTTGGTAAGGCAAAGGACACTGCCAACCACACAAAACAGCAGCCTACAGAATTGGAAATAATTTTTCCTACTTCACACCCAGTAGAGAACTAATATCTAAAATATATAAAGAACTCAAGAAACTAGATATCCAAAAAAACCAAACAATTCTATTAAAATGGGGTACAGATCTAAACAGAATTCTCAATAAAGAAAACTTAAATGGCTGAGAAACACTTCAAGAAATGTTCAATATCTCTAGTCATCAGAGAAATGCAAATCAAAACTGCTTTGAGAGTCTATCTTACACTTGGCAGGCTGGCTGAGTAACATAAGTGACAGCTCATGCTGGTGAGGATGTGGAACAAGGGAACACTCCCCCATTGCTGGTGGGAGTGCAAACTTATACAGCCACTGTGGAAAGGTGGTTCCTCAGAAAGATGAGAATAGATTTATCTCAAGATCCAGCTATACCAATTTTGGGAATATACCTAAAGGGTGCTTCATCATATCACAAGGATATGCATAAAATCTATTCTATTTCCTCCTCCTAGGGAGATCACAGATTCCCCCTAGCCCCTTCCTCTATACCTAACCTGAGTCTATGGATTGTAGCTTGGTTGTCATTTATTTATTGGCTAATATCCACAGTAAGAAAATACAGGGGGTATTTATCTTTGTGGGCCTAAGCTACTTAACTCAGGATGATTTTTTTCTGATTCCATCCATTTGCCTGCAAATTTCATGATGTCATTTTTTAAAAACAGTGTAGTAATATTCTATTGCATGAATATTCCACATTTTCTTTATACAGTCTTCTGTGGAGGGACATCTAGGTTTTTTTTTTTCTAGTTCCTGTCTATTCTGAATAGAGCAGCAGTTAACATGACTGTGCTAGAATACTTGTGATATGAGGCAGGGAGGCTGGGAACAGAGTGGGGAGACGGAAGGTAGATGGGGTTGAGGGAGAGAATACATGGAAAGAAAGCTAGAATTTAAGGTCATTTGAGGAGTGGTGTGGAAACCTAGTGCAGTGGAAACTTCCTAAAATACATGAAGTAGATCCTAATGAAGTCTTCAAATAATGGGAAGATTGAGTCCCAAGTGGCCATCTCTTGTCACCAAATGAAGCTTCCAGTACTAAGACTGGATTACATTCAATTGAGTTATTGGCCAAAAAGGTCCCATGGAAATCTCCAAATAACTTAGGCTGTTGCCTAGACAATAGGCTGCTCTCCACAAACTGAAAGTGAGGCCCCACTGTAGAAGACATCACCCATACAACTCTTTAAACATGAGGGGTCGAGCTGATTTCTACACAGAACCTTTGCTCCTACATTCTAGTGTCTTTGGTATGGGAAGGTACTATGCAGGTTACCAAAAAGAAAAATGTAAACACCAATCCCATCACAAGCCCTTTGATCTACAATGCTGTCTTGCCTGAAATATATTAGGGCAATGGTGGCACAAAGCTTGTGGGAGTAACCAACCAGTGTCTGTTTTGACTTAAGGCCACTTCTCTAGCAACCATCTTATTAAATAAGAAACACAGAGCCAATGCAGAGATGAAAGCCCAAGAGGTCAGAGCTAAGAGCCTTACCCTTCACTGCTGTAGCTATCCTCTTCAGCCAAGAGACCTACTTCCTGTGTGTTTGTCTTTATATAGACTTTCTGTTCTGCCTTCTCATTGGTTGCAAACCCAATCACTTGACTGCCTCATCACTGTCTGTCTGTACAGACCTCCAGGTCTTCTATGGTTGGTATTGAGATTAAAAGCATGTGTCTCCATGCTGGCTAGAGAATACACAGAGATCCACCTAGCTTTGCCTCCTAAAGTTGGGATTAAAGGTGTGCACCACCACCGCCCAGCTTCTGCTATGGCTTGCTATTAGCTTTGACCCCCAGGCAACTTTATTTATTAATATACAAATAAAATCACATTTCAGTACAAATAAAATATCACCATAAGAGAGAGAGTTTTTTTCAGGTGTTTATTGGTGCACATCTTTAATATCAGTGCTAGGGATGTGAAGAGGAGAACCAAGACTACACAGAGAAACCATGTCTCAAAAAACCAAAATAGCCTGTGTCAAGATGACATTAAATTAGCATGCTTGACACCATTAAATAGAATCTCGCAGCTATATCATATTTTTTTATGGTGCTAGATCCAACTGAGGTTCCTGAGGATACTTAAAAAGAGCTTTCTAACTCTAAACTAGACCCTTAGTTCCTAAGACAAGTCTCTTTTAAACTCTAAATCCAATTACTCAATTAGTACTTCTAGCAAATATGCTAAAATAAGCAAATAAACACTACTTTGAAATGAAGTGCTCTTTGGGGAATATGTGAACCACTGATGAAAAGGAAACATAGTCTACCATCTTTCATTTCATACTATTTTTCATTTAATAGTATTTTAATATTTAATAGCAATAAATGGGGTAACATTACAGCAGAAAATACTTTAAAAACACTAAAGTACTGGATTACAGCTTCATATGCTCATGTTTGCCCCCTGGAGAAGTAAGCCTTGACAGGATAATTGAAGGTGTCAGGAGGATACCTGTATATGAGGGAACTCTTGGCAACATTCACAAAACTTAAACATCCATCCTCACAATCAACAAACACACCAACTCGGCCCAGTGGCTTCTCTATGTAGTGTTGGAAAACCGGGCATGTGGTAAGGAGACTATATTGATTACCCTCCTTTACACACACAAGAAGAACTGCACCTTCAGATTCATTCATTTGGTTTCTACTTCTTAACCAGGAATCCTTACAGACCCCCACAGCCCAATCCCAAGAGTCCTTCAAATCCAACTCCCAGTAATATTTCCCCAAGATGAAGCTCTGTGATCCCCAGGAAGCCAAGCAGTATCCAGCAGAATTCACAGATGTATCCTTATATTGAGGTCTGAAGATGAATCTTCTCATAACATTAAATAGGTTCATCTTTTTTTATATATTTTATTTTATTTTACAATACTATTCAGTTCTACATAACAGCCACAGATTCCCTTGTTCTGCCCCTTCCTGCCCCTCCCCTTCCCCCCAGCCCACCCCCCATTCCCACCACCTTCAGATCAAGGACTCCCCGAAGACTGAGATCGACCTGATAGACTCAGTCCAGGCAGGTCAGGTCCCCTCTTCCCAGATTGAGACAAGCATCCTGTATAAGTCCCAGGTTTCAAACAGATATCTCATGCATCGAGCCCAGAACCTGGTACCACTGCCTAGATGCCTCCCAAACAGATCAATCCAATCAACTCTCACCTATTCAGAGGGCCTGATCCAGTTGGGGGCCCCTCAGCCTTTGGTTCATAGTTCATGTGTTTCCATTCGTTTGGCTATTTGTCCCTGTGCTTTATCCAACCTTGGTTTCAACAATTCTCGCTCATATAAACCCTCCTCTTCCTCGCTAATTAGACTCCTGGAGCTTCACCCAGGGCCTAGCCGTGGATCTCTGCATCCATATTCCTCACTCCTTGGATGGGGTTTCTGGCACAACTATTAGGGTGTTTGGCCATCCCATCACCAGAGTAGGTCAGTCCCAGCTGTCTCTCCGCCATTGCCAGCAGTCTTTTGTGGGGGTATCTTTGTGGATTTCTGTGGGCCTCTTTAGCACGTTGTTTCTTCCTTTTCTCATGTGGTCTTAATTTACCATGGTCTCCTATTCAAATAGATTCATTTGTAAGAATGTACAATTATATTTCCAAAGAAGATGTGCACTGTGGGAAGAGTCAATATTTTAGTTAAACTGACCTTTTATATTTCTCAGTTGAGAAAGGTCCATAGAGTCTTCTTGGATTTAAAAAGAGAAGGCTAAGACCTGAGGTTAAGTATGGCTCAAATACAATAAAGTAAAGGATTTCCACAAGAAACAGAATGTTAGATGCTGTAGAGGAGGGAGCTATTTTAATCTATGGAGTTAAATCCAATATAAGAATTTAATTGTTGCCACACAGTGGTGGCACACCCGTTTGATCTCAGCACTCTTTGAGGGGCAAAGCCAGACAGATCTCTGTGAGTCTTGAGGCCAGCCTCACCTCTACCTCTAAAGCCAGACAGATCTCTGTGAGTCTTGAGGCCAGCCTCACCTCTACCTCTAAAGCCAGACAGATCTCTGCGAGTCTTGAGGCCAGCCTCACCTCTACCTCTAAAGCCAGACAGATCTCTGCGAGTCTTGAGGCCAGCCTCACCTCTACCTCTAAAGCCAGACAGATCTCTGCGAGTCTTGAGGCCAGCCTCACCTCTACCTCTAAAGCCAGACAGATCTCTGCGAGTCTTGAGGCCAGCCTCACCTCTACCTCTAAAGCCAGACAGATCTCTGCGAGTCTTGAGGCCAGCCTCTCTACCTCTACCTCTAAACCTCTAACACATCTACTCATCTTACCTACCTCTCTACCCCCCCCCCCCCCCCCCCCCCCTCTACCTCTACCTCTACCTCTCCCCCCCCCCCCCCCCCCCCCCCCCCCCCCCCCCCCCCCCCCCCCCCCCCCCCCCCCCCCCCCCCCCCCCCCCTCTACCTCCTCTACCTCTCCTCTACCTCTACCTCTACCTCTTCTACCTCTACCTCTACCTCTTCTACCTCTACCTCTCCTCTACCTCTACCTCTTCTAACCTCTACCTCTTCTTACCTCTACCTCTTCTACCTCTACCTCTACCTCTTCTACCTCTACTCTACCTCTTCTACTTCTTCTACCTCTACCTCTTCTACCTCTACCTCTTCTACCTCTTCTACCTCTACCTCTTCCTACCTCTACCTCTACCTCTTCTACCTCTTACCTCTACCTCTTCTACCTCTACCTCTACCTCTTCTACCTCTACCCTCTACCTCTTCTACCTCTAACCTCTTCTACCTCTATCCTTTTCTACCCTCTACCTCTACCTCTTTTACCTCTTCTACCTCTACCTCTACCTCTTCTACCTCTACCTCTACCTCTCTTCTACCTCTACCTCTACCTCTTCTACCTCTACTCTCTACCTCTTCTACCTCTACCTCTCTACCTCTACCTCTACCTCTACCTCTCTCTACCTCTACCTCTTCTACCTCTACCTCTACTCTACTCTCTACCTCTTCTACCTCCTTCTACCTCTAACCTCTACTCTACCTCCTCTACCTCTACCTCCTCTACCTCTACCTCCTCTACCTCTACCTCCTCTACCTCTACCTCCTCTACCTCTACCTCCTCTACCTCTACCTCCTCTCTACCTCTACCTCCTCTACCTCTACCTCCTCTACCTCTACCTCCTCTACCTCTACCTCCTCTACCTCTACCTCCTCTACCTCTACCTCCTCTACCTCTACCTCCTCTACCTCTACCTCCTCTACCTCTACCTCTACCTCTTCTACCTCCTCTACCTCTTACCTCCTCTACCTTCTACCTCTTCTACCTCTTCTACCTCCTCTACCTCTCTACCTCTACCTCCTCTACCTCTTCTACCTCTCTACTCCTCCTCCCTCTCTCTACCTCCTCTACCTCTACCTCCTCTACCTCTACCTCCTCTACCCTCTCTACCTCCTCTTCTACCTCCTTCTACCTTCTTCTTTCTACCTTCTACCTCTTTCTTCTACCTTCCTTCTACTCTTCTACTCTCTACCTCTTCTACCTCTACCTCTTCTACCTCTCTCTACCTCCTCTACCTCTTCTACCTCCTCTACCTCTTCTACCTCCTTCTACCATCTACCTCCCTCCCTCTACCTCCTCTAACCTCTTCTACCTCCTCTACCTCTACTCTCTACCTTTTCTTCTACCTCTACCTCTTCTACCTCTTTCTTCTATTCTACCTTCTTCTACTCTTTTTCTTCTACCTCTTTTACCTCTTCTACCTCTTCTTACCTTCTTTCTTCTACCTCTACCTCTTCTACTCCTCTACTCTTCTACCTCCTCTACCTCTTCTACCTCCTCTACCTCTCTACCTCTCTTTCTACCTCCTCTACCTCTTCTACCTCTCTACCTCTTCTACCTCTTCTCTCC
>NC_051069.1:77610864-77635331 GCF_004664715.2 Peromyscus leucopus
GTTATGAGTGTGGTAAAGACTTCCAACATAACTGGTATCTGAAATGCATCAGAGAACTCACACAGGTAAGAAACCAAATGAATGTAAACATTCGTATGTTTAAATTCATATGTGAAAGAGCATTTCTAAAGAATCATACCTCAAAATGCACTCAAAAGAGTGATAAACCATATGAATGTGAAGAATGTGCAAAAACCTGCCATAACAGGTCTTACTTCAACATGCACCATAGAATTCACACTGGTGAGAAACCCTATGCGTGCAATGAGTGTGGGAAAGCCTTTTACCAAAAGTCAGACCTCAGGAGGCATCAGAGAATTCACAACAGTGAGAAATTACATGAATGTAAAGAATGTGAAAAAGCCTTTCAAAATGAGTCATACTTCAGAACCCATCAGAAAGTTCACACAGGTGAGAAACCCTATGAATGTGATAAGTGTGGGAAAACATTTCAAAACAAGTCATATCTCAACAAACATCAGATATTTCACACAGGTGAGAAACTATGAATGTGATAAGTGTGGGAAAACATTTCAGTGGAAGTTAGTCCTTAGTAAGCATTATAGAATTCACGCAGCTGAAAAGCTCTATGATTGCATTCAGTGTGGGAAAATGTTTGGCTACAAATCATCCCTCATATTACATGAGTTGATGCATTATGGGGAGAAACCCTATGAATGCAATATATGTAGAAAAACATTTTCACAGAAATCAAACCAAGTAGGCATCAGAGAACTCAAAGACATGGGGAATTATGATGAGGATGGGTATAGAAAGACATTTATTTAAGCCTCAGAATGCTTCAAATACTCCAACCAAGAATTCCCTTGAGTGTGTGTAGTATAGGTGTTCTTTCAGTAAAACAGCTCTCAGTTAACATGAGAGAACCCTCACAGGGTTGAGAAACATTAGGAACGTATTGAATACGATGTAAAGTTTCACCAGAACTTGCCCTTAAAATGTAATGAGAAAACTCACACAAGAGGAAATTTTTATGAATGTAATACATATGGGAAAATGTCCCACAGTACAGGTCTAAACTTGGAATGCATGTAAGTATTTACATAGGAAGAAACATGAATATAAAAGGATATAGAAGTTTTGAACATGTTTTAAATATATCTAACTCATATTGGAGAAAACCTCAATGAAAGTCATGAATGTAGAAAATACTCTTTATAACTGAGAAAAATCTATGAATATAATTAAAGTTGAAAATCATTTTGGCATCATTTATGCCTTAATATGCATGAGAAAGTCTGCACTGGCAAAAGACTCTTGTAGAAATGTAATCATTAGGAAACTGTCTAAAATTCACTCCTTGTTAAATATGAAATAATCCTGTGAGGAAAATCTCTGTGAATGGAATAATTATGGAATCTGTCCAGTAGAAATTTCACCACAGTTTGCATCAGAGAACTCAATTGAGAAAGGAATGCCTATAATGGTGAAAGCCCATTCATTAACCATACATCACACCTGAGCAAGTATCAGACAGCACAATCTAGGAAAAGTCTTATAGTGTTGAAGAACATCAAGAACATTTAGAAATTAAGAATTGGCATACATCACAAACTGTGTACAATGGAATAATACTGGGGAGCAGAGTGGCTACGTGTCCCCCAGAGACCATTTTCTTATATCTCTGGACCTAGGCTGCAATTCTCAGCCTCTACTGTGGCCATTACAAATTAAGTGAGCTTTGTTGGGAGACTATGAACTCAGCTGATATACAATATTTCTAGACTTGGCAACCCAAAAAACAGGAGGTAATTTTTTCCAGTTCATGTCAAAGTGAAATGAAGGTAATCCCCCCCCCCTTTTTGAGGCAGGGTTTCTCTGTGTAGCTTTGGCACATTTCCTGGAACTCAATCTATAGCCCAGGCTGGCCTCAAAATCACAGAGATCTGCCTGCTTCTGCCTCCCGGGTCCTGGGACTAAAGTCATGCACCAACACCGCCTGACCCAAAGGCCATTCTTGCAAACATTGAGAAAAATTTATTGGGATTGAAGAGTTGTTTGAAGAAAACAGAGATCTTTCACCTTTGTCTTTGTCCTATGCCTGACGCTTTAGTATGAAATAAACGTTTGTAATATTTATTCTTCCCAAGTGTGATCTGTTCTCACTGTATTAATAACAGGTCACTCTTGATAATTCATTTTATGAATACAGGGAGTCTTTCTGAGAGATGTGAGTAGCCTTTTATCAGCATATTCATACATAAGAGAAGCCTGCCTACTCATACGTCATTTCCAGCTTAATTATAGAAGAACCAGTTGTGAAAAGATCACAATGATCATTTTTGGAATTTTTTTTTGTTTTTATCATGAAGGGGTATCTCACTAAAGAAAAAATAGATAACTGTAAAATATTTTTATAGGATTTTCATTTTTCTTTTCTTCTACTTCTTCTTTTTTTGGTTTTTTTGACACAGAGTTTCTCTATGTAGCTTTGTGCCTGTTCTGGAACTCACTTTGTGGATCAGGCTGGCCTCGAACTCACAGAGATCTGCCTGGCTCTGACTCCCCCCTCCAATGCTGGGATTACAGTGTGTACCACCACCAACTGACTTTTCTTTTTTATAAAAAATTGTGAATGAAGAGAGACTTACCAACTTATGTATTATACATATGGATACAAGTAATGTTAAACATAATTACTATAACAACAAATATTTGAGTATTGTCCAGGCATAAAACATGAGTGGTGATATAGTCTGTGAAGGTACATTTGACTAAGTCTGGAGACATTCTTGTTTATTTAACTGGATGTTTGGAGCTGCTGATCATCAGCTCCTGGGTAGAGGCCAGGGATCTGATACATTGCTTAAGAAACACTGAAGAGCCTCCTCAGGTTAGAAATTTATGTCAGAAATTTCTCTTAATGACACCTTAACTGTGACATGATAATACATACAGCTAATATAATAAATATTGTGACAAATAGTGTGCTCTGTCATTTTCTGTTGCTGTAACAAAACACTTAATGTTTAGATCTTTACCAGGAGATTAAATTTATTTTGATGATAGTTTCTTTTTTAGGTTGAAAATCCAAGATCAGGTAGTTTCATCATTTTAGCTTCTACCGTGGGCCTGCTTAGCTGTTTTACAACATGTTGAAGAGTTGTAAAGGGAACACGCTATGTGTAGAGAGATAGCAAATGTGCTTTGACCCTGCATTAAAAGTAACACAAAATTATCGGAGTAAGCCCAAGATTAGCACTAATCCCTTTTGTGGCATTTTCCCTTGATCCAGTTCCTCTTCCCTCCTTTCCTTGCCATCTGGCAGAGGTTCACTCACCTTTCAACACTACCACACAGTGGGCCATGTATTACTTAGCACATACAATTTTGAAAGGATTTTTACACTAACTGCTACTGCAAGATCATGTTGTTTTAAGTATGACACATAGAAGAATTATACTATACATTTTCTACTAATGAATGTAAAATTTTAATTTATTTAAAAATTTTTGTTGTTGCTTTGAGACAAGGTCTCCTTATTATGTAGCTTTTGCTGCCCTGGAACTTGCTTTGTAGACCCATTTGACCTTGAAATTTGCTATGTAAACTAGGCTGACCTGCAACTTACATAACTACTTGTCTCTGCCCCCCCCAAGTCTGGCATTAAAGGTGTGTGCCAACATTGATAGACAGTTTCTATTTTTATTACCTAAATCATAAGTAAAACATGCCCAGCAGGATGTCTTCATAGTGCATAGTTACACCCAGTAATTAAAAAAGCATTTTTGTAGACTTGTACAACCCTTGCACATTACTTTGCATAGATTAACTGTTAATTACCTCAGACAGCTGTAAATAATGATTATATTTTTTTCCATCCAGTTAAATGTAGTCTCTGGAAGATGAATTTCTAACATTGGAATTTATACCTGCACAGGTATAGGTATGTATGCCTAAGGATGTGTGATGATTTACTCTCTATATTTGAATCTCCTGTTATGGAATGCTAGGTGCTTGCCAACTAATAGCTACTGAATTAGTAAGCTGTTTCCACAACACTTTAAAGAAAAAAAAGAGATTTATTTTCTTAACTTTACGTGTAAGTGTTTTGCCTGAATAAATGTATGTATGTTATGTATGTCCACCACATGCATGTCTAGGACTTGAGGAGATCAGAAGAGGTCCTAGATGGAAAGCCACATTAATTTAATCCCATCTCTCTTGCATCTTGAAACATAGAGAGAGATTGTGGGATGGCCATGTAAAAACTTTAGCTACAATTTCTCAAAGACAAGCATTACCTGGGGTAAGCCTTTGCCTCTTCCCCTACTTTTGTTAGGATGACTGTACAATAGAGTAAAATGAAGCCTGTTTAAAAATCTGCCCACAAAGATACATTTTAAAAAACATTACTGTGTTGCAGCAATATATAACACAGCCATTTTCATGGATACCTTGAACAAAGAAAATGTTAAAGATGAGACAATGAAAAGGCCAATTTTGTAGTTATTTTTTGAGACAGGGTTTCAATGTGTAACTGTGGTGTGGGGGACCAGCCCCTACCTTTTAAAGGGTCACTATGAAGAGGAGAGAGGAAAAAGGAACTTGGAGATAGAATGATAGGCCTAGCAGAAAAGAAGAGGAAAGACAAACAAAGGATAGCTTCGGGAGGACCTGGGTCAATACCCAACAGCTCAGAAACTTCATTCAAAAGGCTTTTTATAACAATGCAAAAGGGTGAGGCAAAAGACCTCCCCCTTACTAGGTACAGCCAAGTGCAGACACTTACAAACACCTGGTATCCAGGTCTGTGGTCCAGTCATTCTTTTATGCAGCCCTGCTGGTAAAGTAAGCTCAGATTTCAATAGGAAACCTCTGTGGGCTCCCACAGCCTGGTGTCCTGAAACTTGCTCTGTAAACCAGGCTGACCTCAAACAAAGATCTGCCTATCTCTTCTTTCTAAGTACTGGGATTAAAGGCATGTACTACCACCACCCAGTTCAGAAAAGACCAAATTTAAGAATAATAATAGGGACAGAGGAAAGAGAAGAAACCCATGTCAAATGCTCAAAGGCATAGAAAATACTTTCAGCAAAATCATACAGGAAAATGTATCTAACCTAAAGAAGGAGGTACCTGTCAAAGTACAAGAAGCATACAGAACACCAAATAGAATGGATCAGAAAAGAAATTCCCCATAACAAATTATAATCAAAGCACTAAAAGTACAGAGCAAAGAAAAAACATTGAAAGCTACAGTGGAAAAAGACCAAGTAACATATAAACTTAGACCTATTAAAATAATACTTGACTTCTCAATGGGGACTCTAAAAGCCAGAAGAGCCTGGACAGATATTTTACAAACTTTAAGAAGCCGCAGATGACATCTTGGGCTACTATACCCTGAAGTGGGTAGCCATTCCAGCTTTGATCTGGAAGTTCCAACCCCCATTAAGGCTTCAATAACTGTCATGCCTGCAAGGCAGGGACAAGAGAGGGCCCTGAAGATCCAAGATCTGGATACATGGGCTCTCTTGGTTCCTGGACCCTAGACACTGGAGTTGGACCAAGCAGAGTTCTCCAGAGAACACAGCTGAACTGCACCATGCCTTTCCTAGACCCTGCAACCTACTTATCACTTCATTTGTAAGTTACATCACTAAATAAACCTCCCTTTTAACTACATGGAGTGACATTTTTTAATTTTTATTTTTGAGACAGGGTAGTCCTGGCTGTTCTGGATCTTGCTCTGTTTAAGAGGGTGGTCTTTAACTCAGAGATCTAGCTGCCTCTGCCTTTGGAGCCTGTCCTGAAATTTGCTTTGTAGACTAAGCTGGCCTCAAACTAACAGAGATCTGCCTGTCTCTGCCTCCTGAGCGCTGGGATTAAAGATGGGTGCTACCACCGCTTGGCATTGAAAAGCTTTTTCAAGGCAAAGGAAACTGCCAATCACACAAAACAGCAGCCTACAGAATTGGAAATAATTTTTCCTACTTCATACCCAGTAGAGAACTAATATCTAAAGTATCTAAAGAACTCAAGAAACTAGATGTGCCAAAAAACCCAAACAATTCTATTAAAATGGGGTACAGATTTAAACAGAATTATTAATAAAGAAAACTTGAATGGCTGAGAAAAACTTCAAGAAATGTTCAATATCTCTAGTCATTAGAGAAATGCAAATGAAAACTGCTTTGAGAGTCTATCTTACACTTGGCAGGTTGGCTAAGATGAGTGACATAAGTGACAGCTTATGCTGGTGAGGATGTGGAACAAGGGAACACTCCCCCATTGCTGGTGGGAGTGCAAACTTATACAGCCACTGTGGAAAGGTGGTTCCTCAGAAAGATGAGAACAGATTTATCTCAAGATCCAACTATACCAATTTTGGGCATATACCTAATGGGTGCTTCATCATATCACAAGGATATGCATAAAATCCATTCTATTTCCTCTTCCCAGGGAGATCATGAGTTCCCCCTACCCCCTTCCTCTATACCTAACCTGTCTGAGTCTATGGATTGTAGCTTGGTTGTCATTTATTATTGGCTAATATCCACAGAAAGCAAATACATGCGATATTTATCTTCCTGGGCCTAAGCTACTTAACTCAGGATGATTTTTTTGCATCCATTTGCCTGCAAATTTCATGATTGTGGTGGTATTCTAATTGTACTGAAATGTGATTTTGATTGTATGTTAATAAATAAAGTTACCCGGGGGTCAGAGCTATTAGAGCCATAGACAGAGTGTGGCAGTGGTGGCACATGCCTTTAATCCCATAGATCTCTGTGTGTTCAGGGATACAGCCAGCATTGGAGACATGCCTTTAAGACCTGGGGGGCTGTACATGCAGACAGTGACGAGGCAGTCACGTGTTTGGGTTTACAACCAATGAGAAGGCAGAACAAAATACTATAAAAAGACAGACAGACAGGATATAGCTCTGTTTCGGGAAGCTGGGCCACCGCAGGAGGAAGGGTGAGATTTTAGCTCTGAGCTCTGAACTCTTGGCTTTCTCTTTTATATTGGTTCTGTGTTTCTTATTTAATAAGACTGTTGGTTACATCTACACATGATGTCATTTTTTAAAAACAGTTTAGTAGAATTCTATTGCATGAATATCCCACATTTTCTTCATACAGTCTTCTGTGGAGGGACATCAAGGTTTTTTTCTAATTCCTGTCTATTCTGAATAGAGCAGCAATGAACGTGACTGTGCTAGAATCCTTGTGATATGAGGCAGGGAGGCTGGGAACAAAGGATCAGGTGGGGAGAGGGAAGGTAGATGGGGTTGAGGGAGAGAATGCATGGAAAGAAAGCTAGAATTTAGGGGCATTTGAGGGGTGGTGTGAAAAGTTTCCACTAGTGCAATGGAAACTTCCTAAAATATATGAAGAAGATCTTAATGAAGTCTTCAAATAATGGGAAGATTGAGTCCCAAGTGGCCATCTCTTGTCACCAAATGAAGCTTCCAGTACTGAGACTGTATTACATTCAATTGAGTTATTGGCCAAAGAGGTCCCTTGGAAATCTCCAAATAACTTAGCCTATACAATAGGCTGCTTTCCACAAACTGAAAGTGAGGTCCCACTGTAGAAGACATCACCCATACAACTCTTTAAACATGGAGGGGTCGAGCTGGTTCCTACAGAGAACCTTTGCTCCTATATTTTAGTGTCTTTGGTATGGGAAGGTACTATGCAGGTTGCCAAAAAGAAAAATGTAAACACCAATCTCGTCACAAGCCCTTTGATCTACAATGCTGTCTTGCCTGAAATATATTAGGGCAATGGTGGCACAAAGCTTGTGGGAGTAACCAACCAGTGTCTGTTTTGACTTAAGGCCACTTCTCTAGTAACCGTCTTATTAAATAAGAAACACAGAGCCAATGCAGAGATGAAAGCCCAAGAGGTCAGAGCTAAGAGCCTTACCCTTCACTGCTGTAGCTATCCTCTTCAGCCAAGAGACTTACTTCCTGTGTGTTTGTCTTTATATTTACTTTCTGTTCCGCCTTCTCATTGGTTGCAAACCCAATCACTTGACTGCCTCATCACTGTCTGTCTGTACAGACCTCCAGGTCTTCTATGGTTGGTATTGAGATTAAAGGTGTGTGTCTCCATGCTGGCTGGAGAACACACAGAGATCCACCTAGATTTGCCTCCTAAAGCTGGGATTAAAGGCATGCACCATCACCGCCCAGCTTCTGCTATGGCTTGCTATTAGCTTTGACCCCCAGGCAACTTTATTTATTAATATACAAATAAAATCACATTTCAGTCCAAATAAAATATCACCATAAGAGAAGAGTTTTTTTTTTTTTTTCAGGTGTTGGTGGTGCACATCTTTAGTATCAGTGCTTGGGATGTGTAGAGGAAAACCAAGACTACACAGAGAAACCATGTCTCAAAAAAACAAAATAGCCTCTGTCAAGTTGACATTAAATTAGCATGCTTGACACCATTAAATAGAATCCGGCAGCTACATCATATTTTTTATGGTGCTAGATCCAACTGAGGGTCCAGGAGGATCATTAAAAAGAGCTTTCTAACTCTAAACTAGACCCTTAGTTCCTAAGACTAGTCTCTGTTTTATACTCTAAATCTAATTACTCAATTAGTATTTCTAGCAAATATGCAAAAATAATCAAACAAATAACACTACTTTGAAATGAAGTGCTCTTTGGGGAATATGTGAACCATTGATGAAAAGGAAACATAGTCTACCATCTTTTTCATTTAATAATATTTTTATATTTAATAGCAATAAATGGGGTAACAGTACAGCAGAAAATATGTTAAAAACACTAAAGTATTGGATTACAGCTTCATATGCTCATGTTTGTCCCCTGGAGAAGTAAGCCTTGACAGGATAATTGAAGGTGTCAGGAGGATACCTGTATATGAGGGAACTCTTGGCAACATTCACGAAACTTAAACATCCATCCTCACAATCAAGGAACACACCAACTCGGCCCAGTGGCTTCTCTATGTAGTGTTGGAAAACTGGGCATGTGGTAAGGAGACTGTATTGATTACCCTCCTTCACACACACAAGAAGAAATGCACCTTCAGATTCATTCATTTGGTTTCTACTCCTTAACCAGGAATCCTTACAGACCCCCACAGCCCAATCCCAAGAGTCCTTCAAATCCAGCTCCCAGTAATATTTCCCTGAGATGAAACTCTGTGATCCCCAGGAAGCCAAGCAGGATCCAGCAGTATTCACAAATGTATCCTTATGGTGAGGTCTGAAGATGAATCTTCTCATAACATTAAATAGGTTCATCTTGTAATAATGTACAATTATATTTTCAAAGAAGATGTGCACTGTGGGAAAAGTCAATATTTTAGTTAAACTGACCGTTTGTATTTCTCAGTTGAGAAAGGGCCATAGAGTCTTCTTGGATTTAAAAAGAGAAGGCTAAGACTTGAGGTTAAGTATGGCTCAAATACATCAAAGTAAAGGATTTCCACAAGAAACAGAATGTTAGATGCTGTAGAGGAGGGAGCCTTTTTTAATCTATGGAGTTAAATCCAGTGTAAGAAATTAATTGTTGCCAGACAGTGGTGGCACACCCGTTTAATCCCAGCACTCTTTGAGGGGCAAAGCCAGACAGATCTCTGTGAGTCTGAGGCCAGCCTGGGCTACAGAGTGAGTTTCAGGGAAGGCAAAAAGCTACACAGAGTAACCTGGTCTCAAAAAACAAAACAAAAACAAAGAAAGGAAAAAATTAATTGCTGAAGAGTTTATAGGAAAATAATCAAATATCTCTATCACTGAGTACACTAAAATTGAATTAGGCTGTCCTGAATTACTTAACCATCCTTTATATCTCAAGGATCAATTGATGCTCTTTTTCAGCCACTATATCATACAACATGATATTGGTATTCCTTTATGTTTATTTATTTGTAAGGTGACTATGAGATTAAATAGGATTAGAATGTGACTTACCTAGTCATGTTTCTGGGAAGTTAAAATATTTTAATAATTGCAAAGGTTATCACATTATGGTGAGGGACCTCTGGTCACTTTATCAGTGGAGACACTCACCTTGGAAGTTGTTACAATTTTCAGTCAGTCCAGTGATGGGTATGGCATTGAGTTCTAGTTTCACAGCCTGGGGCATGCTCAGCTGCAATGACTCATTCCTGCAAGGAGAAGAAAATATTGATCTACCTGGTGCTAACGATATGTATCATCACAGTGATTAGAAAAAAACTCACTCCAAGTACATCCAAATGGCTCAGGGGATAAATAAATCCCTAGTTACACAAGCCTTACAACTTGAGTTCAATCCTTGGAACCCTTGTTGGAAGAAAAAGACTGTCTCCTGAAAGTTGTCTTCTGACCTGTACATATGTGCAATGGCACAGGTGGATGCACACTCACACACACATAAATATAACAAATCAAATAAAAATCCCAAACATATAATACAAAAACAATTGAGTATTTTCTCTGTGAACGCTAAGGCAGATTGGTTTATTTCATAGCATATTTCAGGGTATCCTGGCTTGCACTGATGGCTAAACTCACCTTCTGAATATGTCATCCAAATCCTGCAAACAAAAAAGAAAAACTTAGATTTCTGCGGAAATGACATACAATATTTGTTTATAAAGTTCTCATAAATGTAAGTCACCATCACACCTATCTATCCTGGTAAATTACATTTATGTCTCAGGATAATGCAAATGAATCAGATTGACAGAATTTGGTTTCTTGATGAAATCAGATGAAAGTAAAATTTGAGGAGGACATAGGTATTGGTTGTACATTGCTTTTGAACCCCCACTTGTCTGCAAAGATAACGTTCCCTGAGCTTGCACGGTTAGAGGTCTGAGAATTACTGTGAATGGGAGGCTATTATGCACCACCAAGTTGGACCTTCCTCAAAATACCAATCTCCTAAACAACTCTGAAAAACACAACTTTAAAACAGAAGAAATTAAGTAATAGCTTTCTTTACAATTGTGTATAATATCCAAGTAGAAGTAAAAAAAAATTTGTTGGAAATACCAAATACCGAATTTGGGCTTTCAGAGATGCAAAATACAAAAACAAAAAATTAGTACATATTCCTTGGAAAATTTACTACAACAATTTCAAAATGCTTGTTCTTTCAAGATTATTACAGAATTTAGTTTCTCCAGATTATTGCTGAAATGAATCCCCCTAACATAAATGCAGGGAATATTGAAAGCTATCTTAGAATAACAAACACCAAGTGGGCCTAAGACAATGAAGCCTCTTTCTGCATTCCTCCATGCTCACCTGCAGCAGGACCACATATGGCTCCTGGGACATTGCCATCAGCTCCTGATACATTTCTCTTAGTTCTTTGCTCTTTTGGATCATCATGGCTTCACTTGTCCTGAGTTTCTCTAAAACATATTGGCCTTCATTTCTCATAGACTCAATGTGTTTCTCTTCCTCTTCACAGAGGAGTGGATGTAGTTTCCTATACTCTGTCCTGATCATTTCTTCCCGAAGAGTCAAGTAGTCCTGAAGAAAAAGGAACAATCTCAATCATATTTGTAAAGCATTTTATCCTTTTTCATTCCATCATCCTATGCTTAAATTTCACAAATGACTTCTAGAACTCTGCAAAATAGGCTGTTTGACTGTCTCCACATTTCAGAAAATGTAAATTCCTTGGTTTCATTTATTTCTTCTTTATTAAGTACACAGTCAAACAGACCCTAAACATTTTCACCTATATTAGAGGTGCAGAACTGCCTGAAAAAAAAGGTATTGATTTATAATTCATATGTTCAAAAATATATGAAACTCTGCATGTTGTAATTAGAATTCATGGTGTAATCATTGAGTCTAATGCAGAGTGCTGAACTGTCATCAATTCACTCATTAGTTTCAGGCTTTTCTTCCACAGCCAGAC
Organism: Peromyscus leucopus; assembly: GCF_004664715.2. Lineage (NCBI taxonomy): Eukaryota > Metazoa > Chordata > Mammalia > Rodentia > Cricetidae > Peromyscus > Peromyscus leucopus. The sequence continues at coordinate 77,622,734 of NC_051069.1, forward strand.
CATTCTTTTCATGTACAGTTATACTAATACTCAAAATTAGAGGCCAGCAAGACACCTCTTCCTAGTATTATATCCCATGTCTTATACTCAAATCTTGAATGATGGCTTTGAAAAATACTTGCCTCGACCAGATTTTGGGCATGAATCTCATACTCACCATCCACAGAGTTGTCATTCTGTTCTCTGCCTCTAAATTCTTTTGATTTTCTAGGATCTTCTCCCATAAAGATGCCATTTGCTTTAGAAGTTGTTCCTGTAACAAAATAATTTAAACTTTTCATTAATAGTACTGATGGACCAACTCTTAGGCAATAAATACAACTGCTTTAGTGAGAGTAAAAGGATCACATTGTTCCTTCTTTTTTTACTTTTGGTAACTATGAATTTTACATTTCAGAACTTAGAAATAGAAAATACAGCATACCCCTTTGTTCAGGTATAGTGATTAATAATTATGGCTAATGTCTGGATAATTTGCATAAGACTGGGATTCCCAGATGCTTCTCTCTAGCTGAGTCCAATATACATTTTATAATTTAGTCTCCAGTCATAGACACTTTTAAAAGATAGGAATTTAGTATTGCAGTTTCCAGTGACGTGGGCATAATGTATCATAAAATACAAATGATCATTACAATCATAGGTCTCCCAAAGGATGCTAATACGTATAGTCACCTTTTCTTCATTAGATGATAATAAAGTGCCACTATTCTGAAAACAGTGCCTTTGTCATAATGAGGACCAGCATCTTCCTGTGGTTTGCTAAGCCTACCTCTCACCAGCTTGCTAGTTCTCTCAGAACCATCACTTACCATTTGACTCTCAGCAGCTGCTTCAATGGGACAGTGTCTGTGTCCTCTGTGCTCATCGGAGTTAGAGCAGGGTTGACAGAGGAAGATCCTATTCTCAGCACAGAAGATCCTCTTTGTCTCTTTGTGGGTCATACACTTATGCTCATCAGAGCTCAGGTGCTTCATGAGGCTAGTTTGTCTGGTAATGGATACCAGCTTCTTCATAACAATGTTGGTTCTCAAGTCCTTCTGAGATGGTTCTCTGCACAAAGGGCATTGGACAGGAAGTTGGATGTCTTCCCAGGAAAGGTGGAGGCAGGCTCGACAGAAGCTGTGGCCACAACTTACAGTGACTGGCTCTATAAGGCAGCTCAGGCAGATGAAGCAGGTGAGTTCTTTCTGGAAGGCTTGTGAGATGTTTGATTCCATTTCTCTGAGGGAAGAAAAGCAGAATTGTTATCATTGGACCCCAGGAAAGGCAGAAACTTTATAAAAAACTGATGCAAGTTGTGATTTAATTCTGTGTAGGGCAAGACAGACTTCATTTTTTGATGAACAAATAAATCTAGCCTAGGATTTTGGTTGCTAGTCTTCTTGACAATTTGTTCTGATAGAAATACTGATTTGATGTTCTCTGTCCTACCATATGCATATTTCTTGGAAACTCCAAATCAATTAGTACCTTGGTTCAAGGTCAGAAACATGCTCACTCAGTTCTTAGGAAAAAAATATACAATAGATTGATCAAACTCCTTCAAGTCCACATGTTGGTCTTTCACTACAGACATAGTAGTAAAACAACTGTACATCTAAACAACCAACACCTTTTGTTGTCTATCAAGGAAACATTCCCTACTTCACATGGTCTATAGTAAATGCTTTGCTTGACTTCTGATGTTAGTATCGTAGTGGTTCACATCCCACTGTCCCACCCCTTGACACTTGAAGGCAACAATAGTTACTTGTCTTCTTTCTGTTGAAAATACCTAACATGAATAAGAATTATGGAGGCTCATAATTCAAGGATATGTCCATCATTGTGGGGAAGAAATGGCGGCAGGAGTTTGAGGTAGCTGGTCTCATTGCATCCAAAATCAGCAAACAGAAAGCAAGGAATACTCGCTGCTCAGCTCCTGTTCCCTTTTTTCTTCAGTTTGAGAACTCAACTCATTGAATGAACTCAACTCATTGAATGGTCAAGTGAACTAATGAGCATTTAGTTTGGATCTTACCAACTGTAGAGAACCTTCCACAGATAATCCTTCACAGACATTCCCAGAGGTTTCCATGTCTTTCATAAATCCCATCGAGTTGAAAAATAGAGTACTCCCTGGTTTGTTTACCAAAGATAGAATTCCTGGGTTGAGTTTAAGGGATGAATCCTTGAGGCATAATTGAGGCTCTAATGACTACTGGAGACTTGGCTATCTAATCAACAGGTGCCCATTGCCCTTCTCTTTGAATATCTAAAGAATCTTGGTTTGATTGAGGTAATATCCTCCATACAATTTAAGTCTCTGGGGTTTGAAGCAAATGGAGTCAATGGCTTTAGTTGGTGGCCCTGTGTACATCAAAAACAATACAAATTCTCCTTTTCAACATTAGATTAGAAAAGAGATGGAGACTCCAATGCTGCCTTCCTTAACTTACTGGATGGCCCTCATTCGGTATTTTTTGTCTGTATGTTAGGTACTTCATTCCAAAATAATTTATAGACACAGAAATAATGAAAATTTCACACAGAATTGAAAAAATGAACCAGATTTTAACCAGAATCTATTTCCTGGATAGAATAGTATGATTAGTTTTCTCTGATTTAATCACATGTATATTTCCAACCTATATTTCCAACCTAGTAAATCAATAAATAGCAGGAATAGCAAATTCTACCAAAATGGTAAACTACTATCGAACATTATTTCACACTGTATTATCTTCCTATAGTTTACAACAGAATAATAATAAAAATTTTCTTTTGTTTTATCTTGAATTTTCTTTTTTTTTGTTCTGTTTTTTTTTGTAGTTTTGTTGTTGTTGTTGTTTGTTTTTTGTTTTTTGAGACAGGGTTTCTCTGTGTATCTTTGGAGCCTTTCCTGGAGCTCACTCTGTAGCCCAGGCTGGCCTTGAACTCATAGAGATATGTCTGGCTCTGCCTTTGGAGTGCTGGGATTAAAGGCATGTGCTACCACTGCCTGGCAAATTTCCACTTTTATATATAATATTTAAAGAATGTATCTTTAAAAAGTAGTAATTTGCAATCCAGTCAAAGCATTTAATTTTTATTTAATATATATTTCACTTAATTTAGAGGTATTGCTCTTGCATATGTGAGGTACATACAGAAATTCTCTAAAAATGTTTTTAGAGTTTAGAGAATGATCAAAATTGAATATTACCTTGTAAGTGTCTCTGAACATAAGACATCAGAGCCACAAAAGACTGCATATGGATAAACTAAAATTAGCTATGACTGTTACATATAGCAGTTTTACAAAGACCGATGACCAAATGTGAGCATAATCTTTCTGGAAAAATTGCAAAATGTCATTTTGAAGCAGAAACCTTAGTTTGGTAATGAACTAAAACTAGGAAATATCAACAACTTCCCACCTGTAATTTGCGCACTCACCCAAGGAATTGTCTCTGGCTTCAGCAGTGTTTACTGGAGACACAACAATATTAACTCAGCTCTGGGGTATGATCCTCAATGTGTGGAGGGGATAGATCTAGCAGTCTAGGAGCCAGAAGATATGGAGACTCACTCTGTCTGGTCTAGAGAATAATGAACCTGGCTGGCTCCTGGAGTGTCCTTATATACTCTCTAAAGACCACGCCCACTTCCTCCTATGTTGCTTTTCCTAATGCTTCCAATAGGTGAGCTCTTGTAAAATGCACTATTCTGAATGGATGGAAGATTGAATTAAATCTGTGGCCAATCTTCACAAGCAATTCTCCACAACAAGATTTCCTGAGTTACTACTTAACTGGGTGTGGTGGTAACTCACACCTTTAATCAATAGTGTCCTAAAGAATGGGCTGCTGAAGCAGGAAGAGTTTTAGTTCAAGGTCTGCCTAGGATATACAGTGAGAACTTTTCTAAAAAAAAAAAAAAAGCATGTAAATTTCCTACAATATTTTACTGTATGTAAATATTTTGCAGTGTGTTTATTCTTTGCTGTTAATAATTTAACAAATGATGTCATCAATTTCTGATTTTGAAAAATATCAACATTAAAAATTGTTAATAGTTCTTTGAGAATGTTGTACAACTTCCTTTGATCATATTCACCTCAACTGCAACTCCTTCCAGATCCATCCTCTTTCCCTACACACTCAACTCTGTTCTTTAACAAAACAAAAATCCCATTCCATATATATCATTCTGTTTTACTTCCAAACTTTTATAGTGACAATAGAGTTCAAAGATTCCTAGCAATCCAGCTGTCTAGAGTTCAAATGAACCAGTTAGAGAACTGTATGGAAATTCAGATATGAAACGAGTCAAAACCCAGAACACAAGCCGGGCGGTTGTGGCGCACGCCTTTAATCCCAGCACTCGGGAGGCAGAGCCAGGCGGATCTCTGTGAGTTCAAGGCCAGCCTGGGCTACCAAGTGAGTTCCAGGAAAGGTGCAAAGCTACACAGAGAAACCCTGTCTCGAAAAACCAAAAAAAAAAAAAAAAAAAAAAACGCAAAACACTTTTATTCAGAAACTGCATTTCTCACTCTGTGGCCTTGGCTTTCCTGGAATGAGATCTGTAGATCAGGCTGGCCCTGAACTCCCAGAGATCTACCTGTCTCTGCATCTGAAATGCTGGGATTAAAGGCGTGTACCAACACCGCTACCAGGAGGAACCTGAAATATCTCAGTCATGTACTATTGATCGCTTTGCACCTGGATGCCGAGTTTTTAACTTTTATTTCTACTATGTTGTTAGTTGAAGTAAAATTACATCATTTTCTCCCTCTATTCTTTTTCACACTTCCTTTTTCTAGGCTCGCACCAAAAGGTGTGGCCAAAACTTAAGGTGGATTCTTGCACCTCAAAAGATCCAGATTAAGGTAGGTCTGTCCACTTCAAATGATTTAATCAAGAAAAATCTCCCACAAGAATAATCACAGCTTCTTGAGTTTCAGTTAATTCTATGTTATGCCCAGATTAGGACCCCCAAAGAGACCACCAGGAGACCAGAAATATCCAGAATGCAACAGCTAGGTATACATCTTGGTGCAATACGAGCTAGCAAGGAACCCTCATCCGCAGTTCCCAGTCCAGCGAGGCAGGAAGGAGAGTCCCTCTTTCTTGGGGAGATTAGCTTTTGAAGGCAAAAAACACAAAATTCTTCAGAAAGGAGGGGGTTGGTAAAGGTCTACCCTTGATTGGTCCAGTTTTCCTGAGTTTGGACTTTTATTTTTTGCTCTGTCAGGAGTTTTACAGCCCATCTCCAAAATTTGGTCATGTTATCTTAGGGGAGGGGGGCATCTCGTGGTTAGTTACCACCAGACAGTCTGATTTTGTACTTTTAAAACTTCTGACTTCACCCTGTTGGGGAATGGGGAACTGACTTGGTTCTGGCTATTTTAAGATGTCCCTTTCCTCAGCTCTCCGGGCTTTAGGGGGAACTGGGGTGGGGGTCTCTCATTCCCTCTTTCTCTTGGCCATAGACGGGCTCAATCATGGGCCCCTAACTTTTTCTAGTTCGTGAGATTCCCATGTCCTCACTTCGGGGTCTGCATATGACTCATACTCAGTGGTCCTGACTTGAGTATAACCCCGTTGCACCATGAGTTGTATGGTGCCTAGTCTTTGTCTCATATACTGTAGTAGCTTGTTTATAACATAAGGTCCAAGCGTGATGGCCACCAAGAAAAGTATTAAGGGCCCTATGAGGGATGAGACCAGAGTAGTAAGCCAGGGGGACTGGGAGTACCAGCTCTTGAACCAACTTTGGGTAGCTTTATTTTTTTCTGTTGTTGTTGTTATTGTTTGTTTTTTTATTAAACCTTCCCTGACTTTTGCCATGGAATCTTTAACTATTCCTGAATGATCTGCATAAAAACAACATTCTTCCCCCAGGGCTGCACATAGCCCTTTTTCCTTTAAGAATAACAGGCCTAGTCCTCTCCTGTTTTGTAGGACTACTTCAGCTAGTGAGGACAGAGAGTCCTGTAGGTTGGTGATGAAGGTTTCTATTCTTTGAATATCTTCATCTATTGATATGTGGAGGTCTGCATAATAGCATTGCTGGGTGACAAGGGAAGCCGCCCCTGTCCCCAATCCTGCTATGCTAGTACCCATTAAAATAACAAGGGTAAGGGCTGTGACTGGCTCTCTTTTTTGTCTGAGGGCATACTGAGTGGCTTCACTGAGGCTAGACAGCTCCTCTGCGGCATGAAAAACCACTTAGGGAACTAGGCATATGAGGACATAGAACCCTCCAGTTTGGTTCAGCACAGTAACCTGGGCACAGGGTGTTAGACCAGAGGAGCATGCCCACCAAGTGTCATCTGCTGGGACCAGATACCCGGTTAGGCTGGCAATAGACTTGGTATAATTACAAAGAGGCAGGAAGTGGTAGGGCACCATATCTATACATAGTCCCTGACCCAAGACTTGTTCAAGGGTCAGGGAAATATTTGAATGCCATCGGCAAGACCCTATAGCCTCCTTTTGTTCCTGGCACCCAGGGCTGTCATTGGGGGGCAACATAGCCACTCCCTCATAATATGGTGGCTTTGCACTATAGCATAGCCAACAGGAGGTGGTCAACTCTGGTCTGGAGCTGTTCAAGAGTAAAAATGACTGTTGCAAGATTGTAAACAGGGGGCCTGGGGGCCCCGAGGGTCTTTCAGACATGGTTTCAGTCACACGGGATGTAGATGTAACCGACATGTTAGGGGCATCCATGGGTGTGGTGGATCCAAGTGGAGATGCCATCCACCTTGAGAGCTGTTGGGGGGTCAAAATGACAAGGTAGGGTCCTTTCCACTGTGGCTCCATGGACTTGTGTTGATGCCTCCAGATCAGGACCCAGTCTCCAGGCTCAAAACTGTGAGGCTTAGGGGTAGAGGAGGGTGAGTACAGGGCCCGCAGTTGAGGCCAAATGTCTTTCTGCACTCGGGTCAGAGTTTTTAGGCTCTCAAGAAGGTATACCTCTTCTGGTGGCAGAATCAACTCTGTCTAGAGGCTAGGCACAAGGGGAGGAGGCAGACCATGTATTATTTTAAAGGGTGTCATCCCCAGCTGATAAGGGGAGTTCCTTACACAGAACAAGGCAAAAGGGATGCAAGGAACCCTCATGCACAGTGCCTGGCACAATGAGGGAGGGAGGGGGGTCACCCAGTCACCGCAAGTCTCTAGGGCTAATTTGGTTAGGGTCTCTTTTAGGGTCCAATCCATTCTTTCGACCTGGCCTAAGCTTTGGGTCTGTAGTTTCCACTCAGCCCCCAATGCAGTGGCTATTCCCTGACTTACCTGTGAGATGAAGGCTGGGCCATTGTCCGACCCGATCATGTGTGGGAAGCCAAACCTGGGGAGGATTTCTTCCAGTATCTCTCTCTCTATATATATATATATATAGAGAGAGAGAGAGCAACCTGTTGTCACTTGGCAATTCTCAGGAGAAAGCACTTAAGGCTGTTTAGAAGTAAGCTTCCTTTTGTTTGTTTCTTTTTGTGACAGGGTTTCTCTTCATTGCCCTGCCTGTCCTGGAACTCCCTCTATAAATGAGGCTTGCCATAAACTCACAGAGATCCACCTGCCTTTTCCTCTCCAGTGCTGGGATCAAAGGCAGGCGTATCAATACCGCCTAGATAGGGTTAAGCATCTAGGGACGAATTACATGATTGTTCACTGCTCTCTAGTGAAAGCGCTACATTTGCATTTTATTGCACTGACCCTAAAACCTGGTCTTTTCTTTCTTAAAGAATCTTACTTAGCAGAATTTTTCTCAGTCCTACATTATTACTTATCAACAGGGCATTGCATCCCTAAACCTGAGTTGATCTTCAAATTCAATCAGGGAGCAGTGCTGGGAACATCAGTAAAATCTCCAAACCAGAATCTACCAGGTTAGTCAGTATTCATGGATGGGGAGTTCATTTCTAGCATACACTGGCCATTTCACCAATTTATCCCAAGTTCCATATGTGAGGGCTCAAAGTATTACATAGTCTACAAAGAGAATTCTCTCATGTGTGTTCCTACCTTTCACTGATGAGTATTTTTTTAGATTCTTCAAAGTCTAATCTCTGAATCTGATATTTGATGTTTTGCTCTGGTATTTCTGGTCAGCTAGTAGTTAGCTCCGTCCTCTGACTCAGGATAAACTTTGTCAGTCTCAGGAGTGTCAGAGTGTGATCAAAACATCCCACAACATTTCCCCCTTTTTATCTAGATAAAGAGGAAGGTTTTAATTCTAACACATTTAAAGCCTATGCAGTAGGGACAATTAGTAGGCAAGGATTATATTCACAATGTCCAGACCATTTGCATTTGGCTAATTCAGAGAAAATACTACGTTATCTATCCTATCTTAGTGAGTTCAAAGTTTTTACCTAATTCACTTTCTATCCTAACTTGTACTACCAACACAAAACTATCTTTTTGGGTCTTAAAACTTTTTTTCCTGATGATACTATATTTAATTATTGCAGTCAGTCAGTTTTAACTCTTTCAGGACACACCACTCTCCAATCAGTTACCACATCCCTGCTGGTGAGATGACCCATGAGGTAAAGTCACTTGCTACTAGTTCTGACAACCTGAGTTCCAACACTAAGGACCCCGAAGGGGGAAGGCAAGGATTGCCTTGTAGAGGGTGTTATGTGACCTCCACATTGCTGCCTTTTCAAGAGCACAAATGCACAAAAGAAGTAAGTAAATGTAATTAAAACAAACCCCCAACTAATTCATGCAGTGCTGAAATATCATCCCCTATCGACTTAGTCTTTTTTTTTCTTAAAAATCACATTGTAAGACATTTAAAAGGTCTTTTAATTGAATTTAAAGATCTGGCTTCATTTTCATTTTGCTTTATGATGATATATATATATATATATATATATATATATATATATATATATAGAGAGAGAGAGAGAGAGAGAGAGAGAGAGAGAGAGAGAGAGTTACCCCAATGTATTTTATATCATTTGTGGCTTTTGTAAAGGTGATGTATCTCTTATTTTCTTCTCAGCCTGTTTCTCAATTGTATATAGGGGGCTACTGATTTTTTTTAGTTAAACTTGTGTCCTTCTATGTTGCTGAAGGTGTTTATAAGCTGTATGAATTCCTTGGTCAAATTTTTGGAGTAACTTTGGATACTATCATATCATCTGCAAATAGCAAAAGCTTGATTTCTTCCTTTCCAATTTGTGTCCCCTTGATCTCCTTATCTTGTCTTATTGCTCTAGCTAAAACTTTAAGTACCATATTGAATAAGTATGGGGAGACTGGACAGCCTTGCCTTGTTCCTGATTTTAGTGGAATTGTTTTGAGTTCCTCTCCATTCACTTTGATGTTGGCTGTTGGCTTGCTGTAAATTGCCTTTTTTATATTTAGGTATGTTCCCTGTATTCGTGATCTCTCCAAGGCCTTTATCATGAAGGGGTGTTGGATTTTGTAAAAGGCCTTTTCAGCATCTAGTGAGATGATCATGTGTGGCTTTTCCTTTCAATAATTTTATATGGTGTATTACATTGACAGACATTTGTATGTTAAATCACCCTTGCATCCCTGGGATGAAGCCTACTTGATCACGATGGATAATTGTTTTGATGTGTTCTTGGAGTCTGTTTGGCAGTATTTTATTGAGTATTTTTGTCACAATGTTCATGAGGGAGATTGATCTATAGTTCTCTTTCTTTGTTTGGTGTTGGAATCAGAGTAATTGTAGCCTCATAGAAGGAGTTTGGTAATGTTCCTTCTGTTTATGTTGTGTGGAACAATTTAAAGTGTATTGGTAATAACTCTTTTTTCCTCATAGCTCAAGTTTTTATATTCATCAAAGAATACATACAGGAGTAAAACCTTAGAGATGTAAAAAATGTGACAAGTTCTTTAGGCAGGTCTCACACCTACAAAGAAATCCCAAACTCCACACAGGAGAGAAACATTGCAGATGTAAAGAATGTGGCAAATCCTTTACCAGGGCCTCAAAACTTCAAGTCAAAGAATCCAAAATGGGGAAGAAAGTTAAAAATAGACTGACAGTGATAAGTCCTTTGCCCATGATTCACATGTTCAAGGCCACTAAAGACCCACTGAAGGCAGAACCCTTAAAATTGTAATGAATGTGTCATGTGTTATGTCCTTTTCCCATGGATCATCTCTGCATAAACTCACTAAACTCATACATAAGGTAAAGCTTACAAATACAAAGCATGTGGAAAAACCTTATCTAGGATTTTAAATCTTGAAGATCATCACATTATTCATATTAGAGAGAACCCATACAATATCAAGAATGTGGCAAGTGTTACAGAGTCCTCAAATATTCAAGCCTAACAGAGTATCACTAATGGGAAGAAACTTAACACATGTTCAGATTTTAAAAAATTTCTTTACAAGGACCTCAAAACTTAGAACATGTCAGAAAATTCATGAAATAAACAAACTCAATTGATAATTATTACCCCAGTACTCATGCAATAAAGGGATTCTATATAATATGGGTAGTGGAAGAAAACCTTTAGCAGATGTTCAAACCTTATTCAGTGTCAGAATAGTGACATCAAGAAGCCTCATGCTTGCTGTGATTTTAGAAACATTTTACCAAGAAATAAAATTTATGTTCACAAAAGTTCCTTAGAAAACAGTCTACATATACAGCAATGTATCAAACAGAATTACACAATAATCATATATTAAAATGACATAGAATCAATTTCACAAATATGAAATAAATAGTAACTTCAAATGTGAAAACTTATGCCAGGATAATTTTATGGATAACTATATCAAGTCAAAACCTCCACACAATTTTCTGTATATTTTATTGTACAGGATATTGATCTGAGACTGCTATAGCTTTTATGTAAATATTTTGTGTTGTTAATATTTGAGATTTTATGGAATATAACATAGATTGTTTTGACCCTCCAATCAGTCCCCAATTTTTCTCAATTATTAATAAATACGATAACGATTTTGTTCAAATTCTGCTGCTTTGAAATGTTGAATATTCATTTTATACTGATATTGTGTAATTAATGCCAGTTACTGCTGTGGATACCATTCTATATAAATAAAACACTGATGACCAGTGACCAGACAGGAAGTAAGAGATGCTGCGCCCAAATTCCCATATATACCAAGCTGGCTTTACAGGTGGAATTGGCTCACTCCCCCTCTAAATCCAGACATATTGCTTTAAAAAAATGGTTAAGAGATTCTTGTGTCCCAAATCAAAAGAGCCCTCTGGTGTGGGACAGAGAAAAACCAATATTTTTATTTAAAACAGCTTGATTATAAATGTTATCTCTTTCTAAAAAAGAAAAGGGGATATGATATAGATATATAGGAGGGTATAGAGATGATAAGATAAAAGGGTAGATTAATGAATCTACTTTTAAAGAACAACTTGTTTAAAATGTTTTACATTGGTATAAATTTTAGTTTATTGATACAAAATCAAAGTTAATTTTGTTATACTGTATATATATATGTGTATATATATATATATAATTTCTATTCTTGTTTGAGGTATTATGTTTATGTAACTCATATAAAATTGTGATGGATAATTAAAAATAGATTAATAATTAGTCATATATGATAATCATATTTGTAGCCATGTTAGTTAAGTCTTCTAGGTATACATAGATATATTTCAGATAGGTAGGTAATCTGCAAACACTTCATAGACCTAGAGAATATGGCATTTAAATAACTTAAAATTCTGTTGACGTGAGACACAATTGCTCCTGGCTAAACCAATTTGTTCCCAGGAGAATGTTGGGACTTCTAAGACATTTCAATTTGGAAGTTTGTCTTCTTGGCACAAAATGGCCTACTAGGCAAAGAACTGCCCTTGCCTTGATAGCTACAAATACGAATGAAATACTGTCCTTTCTGGACAAGCGGGACACAAGGAAAGTGACCATTGTATTCTGCCAACACAGGGTAAGATGGTCTTTCAGAATTCCTGCTCCTAAAAATGGTCTGTCATATACTCTAGGCCTGTAGCAACTTTGATGCACCAACAATGCTGAAAAACATTAGGTGACTGTCCAGGCTGCCAGCTGTCTTGGTCTACTCTTGCAAGATTCCTGAAAGTTGCTTGCATCCATCTACCATTTCTCAGGTAACATTATGTTCCTTCTCAGGTCTTTGATATAGTTAAAGACTAGATAGTTGTAATTTCCTCAGTTATGATAAAAGATAAGTTAGATATAAAACCTTAAACTCACAAATATAATGTAGATAGAACATCTTCTTTAATATTGTAACTGTAATTCTTGATCGATAATTGTTTTGTTATATGTACTTTTACCATGTTAAAGTTAAAACATTCCTTAAAAAAAAAAGAAGAGGGGAAGTGCTGTGGATACCGTTCTATATAAATAAAACACTGATGGGGAGTGACCAGACAGGAAGTATAGGCAGGACAAGGAGGAGAGGTGAATTGGGGAAACAGGAAAAAGGAAGGAGAAAGACTGCAGCCACCGCCAGGACAAGCAACATGTAAAGATGCCGGTAAGCCACCAGCTACGTGGCAAGGTATAGATTTATAGAAATGGGTTAATTTAAGATATAAGAACAGTTAGCAAGAAGCCTGCCACGGCAATACAGTTCATAAATAATATAAG